>NC_039362.1:11773144-11809329 GCF_003573695.1 Papaver somniferum | reverse complement strand
GGGGGGGAGTTCTTAATTGAACTTGTGCTTAATTGCTAAATCTTTGTGGGGAGTGCGGGTGTGGAATATCATAGGAGTTTTCTTGTATCTTTATAAACTCCTTGATGAATACACTAAGTTTCGACTATGTGAAATCATCGAAACAAAGTTGACATGTTCTCTTTTATTCATCAAGTATCTATATGAGAATTTCATTATGATCCCAATAGTTTTCGTACCTTTGCCAATTTATATTGACAAAAACGGGGAGAATTAATGTGTAGTTCACACTACAAATAAATATGGTTTACGGATCATTATATAAGGGAGAGTGGTTTTCATGTGAGATGAAGTATTGACTAAGGGGAAGTGATACATATCACCATTTGTCAAAGTTGTGATACAATTGGACTTTGATGATGTGTAATAATACTATGACATTGTATAACAATTATTGAGAGCTAATATTTTCTCATTGTTATAGCTACGGATCTTCAACAACTATGATGCTGAGTTGAACACGTTCAGAATCACTGGACTACTTGGAAGTGACGAAGATTTCTAGTAATGTTGAAGAACCAGGGAAATCAAGCATTTGGATGAGAAGCTACAAAGTTTATTTATTTCTTAATCTATATGTGTTGATAGTTTTGTCACTAGATTGAAAAGGGGGGAGATTGTTAGAGCACTGTTTGGTCGAACTCGAGCTTGTTGTCAAGTTTAGTTGCCAAAACTATAAGTCTTGATTTATAGTCTACTTATAGCTAAATCTCGGATTAGGATATAAAGTGTAGTTGAGCATTAGACTTCACGGCATTCATCGATTGGAGACGAATACCTAGTAAGGGGAGCTTGAGGAACTTCATCAACAAAAGATATGTGGAGACTTGAACTCATATATCACTAAAAATTCTATCTACTATATTTCCTATATGAGACAAAAGTCGTATAGCTATATAAACTTCGATTATTCACATTTGATATTTTGAGCTGAGTTTAAATCGCTTTACATATTTCTCGAAATATGTGTTGGTAAGATTTCGCTTTAACCAAGTTCATCTTATATTATTGACGAATGTCTAAATATGATCATGTGAAAATCAACTTGTAACATCTTACATGATTTATGTGAGATGGTCATTTGATGTAGACTCAGAATATTTCGTAGTGATCATTCGATCACTTGAAAATTGCTTTGAAGCTAATAGTTTGTGTGAGACAGCTATTGTCGTCTTCTAAGAATGTTTCAATGATTGAGATGGGCGTTTAGAAAAATTAACCATGATTCGATATAACACAGTATGCGTACTTGTATGCTAACAGTTGCATGTTATTCCAAGTCCCGGAACCATAGTATGCATACCCGTATGCCTACTGGTTGGTTAATGAAATTCAGGGAACTTTGTTGCACACCGGTATGCATACTGGTGTGAGTTTCAAGTTCCAGAAATTCAATTGAGTTTTGGAAGGTATGCGTACCCGCTCTCATACTGGCGAACCCAAACTTAGTCGGCCACTTAGGTATGCGTACCTGTTTGCATACTTGAGTATGTTATATTATAAAATCGGTTTGTTCATGAACTAATACATTTATATAATAAGGAATAAAATCTTTTGCAAACCGTGTCTAGAATATTCATGAATTTATTCGAGTGAATCAAAATTCATTTTTCTTCAATTGCGTTTTGTATACTTCTATGAGGATATAAACAATTGAACAACTCTAGAAATAGTTTCATTTGAGTCATTTGAACTGGTTATGGTAAAGAAGAATAAGGTTAACATGAAATTGTTCATATGACTAACTTCGGTTAACTATTGTTGAGCCAGCAAAGGTGTACACGTTTAGGTACGTTATTCATACCTAAAGGAAGTCACTTTTCATTTGTGTATAACAAGCTAAGTTCGATATAACGGTTGAAAGATACTAGCTAGAGTCTAATCAGGTTTTCATCTAACGGTGAATATTGAATGCTTTGTTACCAAGCATGAAGTCGTGTTTTATTTAGCCTGCAGTCTTGGATTTTTTCCTACAGTCTGGGTATTTTGCATTTGTGCTACAGGGTGGTGTTTGTTTTTCCGCAGGGTGATCTTTCTGTCCGATTTCAGTGTATTTCTTTTTTCCCGGTGTTTGTTGTCTTAGTACAGGTTATAGAACTCTTTCCATCTTTTTAAGGCAGTATTCGTGACTGGGATTTGGTTCTTTTGTATTACTTGGCTTTGGATAGGATTATTTTCTCTTTAATATAACCTTATTCATTCAGAAAAGAAAAAAAATAATTTATTTTTGAATTTTGGCGAAGGAAAAAAAATTATTCTCCTGGATGGATTCATTCATGAGGACAATTGGCTGACATTCTCACCAAACCTTTAGATACTCGAACGTTTCAGGACCTTCAGAAAGCTATTGGTGTTTTTTTAGTTCATTAATCCAAAATTTTATCTAGTTCATTAACCTTTCCCTTAATTTTATCTATATTTGTTGGGTAACTAAGCTTGATTTCCAGTGAGGAAATTATTTTTCTTATCCTCGACATCTGAATTTGTGATTTATGATTGTGTACTTCATTCTGCCAAATGTGTTCTATGAAACATGTAGTTTTGATAATCTTCTACCTAGTATACCTGCCTTAATAAACTAGTGTTTAGTGAAGGTAAAAACAATTTTGTGATATTTGCTCTTTGCGATCATATTTCTGGTGATTAGAGTCTCATATTTTCTTATATGTTAATCTCTTATAACTCTTGAAAAAAAGGAGTAAACAATTTTGAGAATTGCTCAACAATTACATTTTTGTGAATATACTTCTACAGGATTCCATAAGATGCTTTTTAGGAATATGCTTTCCTCCTTGATTACATAACCTCCAGGAAATAAGTGGTGAACTTTAATCTCTACATCCATATATGGCTAGGGAAGATATAATTCTTATGTTGAATCATATCGCATTAATTGCTCTCGTTGTTCATAACTGGCCCATAAAATAGTTTTTGTCGATGATTATTTTTCTCACAAAAAATTTGTATCTTAGTGCCTCTAACACGAAGATCGTTATTTTTAACTTCTTTGTTCGGAACAGGCGAGAAGAGAGAAAAATATTGGGATACAAATCTACTTTATTCGTAACTGACAAGTTTGTTAATGTCCAAGAAAATCCTTCTCTTGTTATTAGAGTTGAAATGACGAGGGCACCCAAGTACACCACAATCTTTTCGGTTCAACCTATAAGTCCGATACCAAGTGTGGTTGTCTATGGAAAAAGTCGAGACAATACGACAACAAGGTATACACTTGATAATAGTTAAAATATAAAACCGATATACTATAGGATCACAATCAAGTGTCTTGGATTAACGTACTAGGGTATTTACTTTTAATAATTAATAAAATAATTATAATTGCAAAATGTAAAAGTAAATCACACAACAATATTTTGTTAACGAGGAAACTATGAATGCAGAAAACCCTCGGGACCTAGTCCAGTTTTGAATATTCTTATAATTAAGCCACTATACAAAGAAAAAATCCAAATTTTATAGTTGAGACCAAGTAATTTACCCCTAGTTACTTAGTTTCCTAAGTATCCAAGCGCCTACAACCATCTGTCCAATGCACGTGAATCCCAAGACAGACATCACTATCTTGAGTTTCTTTACCGATGTAAAGTATTAAGCACTCAATTTCTTTTGATAATCTTCCAAACAATAAAAGAACAAAGCTATTTGGTAACTACTCCAATAATCTTTTAAGAAAAGATATGTTGAGTTTGTGACAAATGCTCTTCCGTTTAAACAAGTACACTATCAGATTCACAACTATTAGGTTCAGATACTCTGGAAAATATTATTAGTTAATGTGATACACTAATAATAGAAATTTTATAAGAGAGATTTCGAAAATATTGGTTAACATTTATTGGAAATAAGAAAAACCGAAATTAGGTACTTTAATGAATATGTTGAAAATATTTTCGGTGTTGGAATTTCCATGTTGTCCAAACAACCTTGATCTATAAATACTTGAGTTTGGATTTCTTGCAAACTATCCTAAGAGGTAGGCAAACTTCATTCGTGTTGTTTCTGGTGGAGCCGTCTGTTAGAGCACTGCTCGGTCGAACTCGCAAGCATCGCTATCTCAAGCTTATTTGTCCAGTTTAGGTGTCAAAACTATAAGTATTGATTTCTAGTATACTTAGCTATGTCTCAGATTAGGATATAATGTGTAGTTGAGCGCGTTTTAGACTTCATGGCGTTCATCGATTGGAGACAAAGATCTACTAAGGGGAGCTTGGAGGAATTTCATCAATAAAAGGTGTGTGGTGACTTGAAATCATCTATCACTCAGAATTATATTCTGTTCTATATCCTATTGATACTAAGTCATACAGCTATATAGACTTTTACATTATACACATTTCATATTTCGAGCTGAGTTTAACTCGCTTATATTGCTTTAACTACGTTCATCATTATACTTGACGAGTTTAGTTGGAAACTAAATAATGATTCAAAATATGATCATGTGAAAATTGCCTTGAAACATCTTACATGATTTGTGTGAGACGGTCATTTGATGTCGACTCGGAAAGTTTCGTATTAATCATTCGAGCACTTGAAAAATTACTTATAAGATAATGGTTTGTGTGATACATCTATTGTCGTCTTCCAATGATGTTTCAATGATTGAAATGGGAGTTTAGAACAACTAACCATTATCTGGATAAAACACATTATACATACCAGTATGCAAACTGTTGTAAGAATGATTCAGGTCCGGGAACCAAGTATGCATACCCGTATGCGAACGGTTTTAACTGTTAAAGTCCTGGAACCAAGTTTTCTTACCCGTTTGCAAACTGTTTCACCTTAGTTCGGTCCGGAACGACATATACCCGTTTGCGAACTGTCAGAAAAGATCGAAGTCCGGAACTTAAATTTGCGCACCCGTTTGCAAACTTATGTGGTTAAGTTCTAAAATCGGTTAAGCATGATTTCATACTCATGAACAAATACATTAATATATTAAGGAATGCAATCTTTGCAAACCGTGGATAAACGTTCATGAATTGATTCTTGTGAATCAAATACGATTTTTCTTCAATTGTGTCTTGTATACTTCTATGAGAATATAAATAATTGAACAACTCTATGATTAACATAATTAGATTCATTTTATTATCATTTGATCTAGAAGTGTTAATATGAATGAGGTTAATACAAAAGTATTCATGCGGCTAACTTCGGCTAACTGTTATTGAGCCAACTCAATATACACGTTTAGGTATGGTTACCCATATATAAATGAAGGTATATTTCATTTGTGTGTAACAAGCTAAGACCATCTAACGGTGGATTGATATTTTTTTGGTTTTAAGCAAACTTAGCTTGAATCTTAAATCAGGATTTCATATAACGGTGAATATTGATTGTTTTGTTTTAAAGCTATCAAACCCTGATTTGAGGACTATATAAGGGATAACTCTAGCAACTGGAAAACCTAATCCCCACACCTCATGTGTGATACTAGTTGTGACTAGATTCGATTCTCCTTTAACCTAGGTTTTTCCTAAAACCATTATAGGTTAACGACTTAAAGACTTCATTGGGATTCTGGAGCCATACCCAATTATTTTATCTGTAGCATGTTCTGATCTTACTTGTTCTATCGTATTGAGTACTATCTTCTCTAAAATTTGATCGACATTTATCTCCGATAGGTAAGATATAAAAATTAATCACAAAGCTCTTCGTCTCATTCTTTGTGATTCCACAATAACTTGTTTTACTACCATATAGTTAACTTATTGTGAGGTGATTCATATTTCTAGGCTATTTTTCGGGAATATAAGACTGGATTATTAATTGGATCCTGTTCATTTTGATTTATCAAAATACGGAACAAAAAATTCTTAGGTTTTTCTGTGGGAGACACATTTATCTATCATAATAGACTTTTCTGTGGGAGACAGATTTTTTTTATAAAGTCCTCGACTTTGGGTCATAGCAATTCTTAGTTGTGGGTGAGATCAGCAAAGGTAATCAAGTGCGTAGAGTCCTGTTGGGATTCACAGATGTAAGGAACACGACTGCACCTTGATCAGTGTGAGATTGGTTAGGGCTCAACTACATTTCAGTCCTAAGTTAACTTGTAGTATGCTAGAGTCTGTAGCGTCTTAATACAATGTGGTGTTAAAATCTGGACTAGGTCCCGGGGTTTTTCTGCATTTGCGGTTTCCTTGTTAACAAGACTTCTGGTGTCTGTGTTATTTCTTTTCCGCATTATATTTGTTTATATAATTGAAATATCACAGGTTGTGCATAGTTCAATCAATTGGTAAATCCAATCTTTGGTTATTGATTGAAATTGATTGACACTTGAACATTGGTCTTTGGTACCTTTCAAGTTGTTTCTCATAATAATCAGGCTCACAGATTCCTATTTGTTTGATTTGATGATTACATTGAGAAACATAGATATAACTCTTGGATATATTTTCCTTGATTGAGTCTGACTGTCTAATTGATTCTCTTGGAATTATATTGGAGTTAGTCTATAATATTTCCTAACGAAATATTGGGTGTGGTTGTTAGACCCCCGCGTTTTCAATTGGTATCTGAGCAGGCAAACACGTTAAAGACCTCATAAGTCTGTGTTTTTAGCAATCTGACTCTATGAACAAAAGTGATATCTCTATAACGTACCGCAAGTCTTCGATGGATCGAATTACTTATGGTGGAAAATTGCCATGCGTTCCTTTCTCCAAGCACGTGATTTTCAATCATGAGTTTATGATGTTAATGGCTATAATCCTACAATTTACAATAGACTGTGTAACCGCTGCAAAGGATATTGGTAGATATGAGACCGACGAGATTCTCGCTGCAAAACAAAATTCTGACGCCTTAAATGTTATCATACATGCCATTACCCCAGATCTTCAGCACCATCTGACTACGTTCACTCGTTCTAAAGATGCTTGGGATATCTTAGAAACTGTATTCGAAGGTGTTGATGGTGGTTTTTAGCTTAGGGTTAAAATTGTAAAACCTTGCATCTGATGTGACGTCACTCTGCAAGGAAACGAAGCCATGAGTGTCAACCTCTCCACTGGAATATTTATTGAGCCGTTCAATATATTTACATGAAATTTATCCAGACTGGTGCATGTAGCAACAATCCCAGACACTCTGTAAATTTCGGCGCCTTGCCTATATTACTTATTAATATAAGACTCACTGAGTACTTTTACTGTGCTATGTTCCCCGGCAGAACCCTTAATATCTGTATGGCATGACGGATTTGTGTTCCTCGCAGCAGAGAAGCACGAATTTCCAAGTAGCAAAGTTAAGGCCCTTGCACAAAACGCTCAGACAGAAAGCACACTGCACTCTGTAAATAAGGAATTTTGAGTCAGCACATAAGATCCAATTAATTTTGTGGTAACTCACAAAAAACTCATGAACCCGACTAATTTGCAAAATTAGGGTTTTGTGCCCTGTGCAGTATATTAGACCTCGTTGGTCAAAATTACGCTTAAGCAACCAAGCAATTGATCCGTCGCGGATTAGTAGGTGCAAAATCCTACCTAAAATCAGAAAACAAGGAATAAAGGGAGCCGCGGAATAGGGGAAGCAACAAAGGAAGGTGTGGCCATGCCATAGGCCATCCGGCGCCACTTGAAAGTGGCCATACCCCATGCTGCTCAACCGGCCCTATTTCCCATCGACCAATCAGGCCGCTTTAAATCCTCCAAGGTGCACTGGAAGTGTGGCCACGCCCTTGCTTTCCGTCCCCCTTTCCATCAACCAATCAGGTCGCTCTAAATGCGCCACACGCATTTAGAATGAGGCTGTCCCGATGCTGCTTGTCGGCCCACTTTCCATCGACCAATCAGGTCGCTCTAAATGCGCCACACACATTTAGAATGAGTCCAGCTCCATGATGCTTGTCGTCCCCCTTTCCATCGACCAATCAGGTCGCTTTAAATCTGCCACGATGCACTGGAAGTATGGCCACGCCCTTGCTTGTCGGCGCCCTTTCCGTCGACCAATCAGGTCGCTCTAAATGCTCCACACGCATTTAGAATGATACCGGACCCATTCTGCTTTCCGGCCCCCTTTTCATCGACCAATCAGGTCGCTTTAAATCATCCATGGTTCACTGGAAGTGTGGCCACTCCCTTGCTTGTCGTCCCCCTTTCCATCGACCAATCAGGTCGCTCTAAATGCGCCACACGCATTTAGAATGAGGTTGGCCCCATGTTGCTTGTCGTCCCCCTTCCCATCGACCAATCAGGTCACTCTAAACTTGCCACACACACACCAGAAGTGTGGCCACGCCCGCATTTGGCCGGCCCCTCTTTTAATCGACCAATCAGGTCGCTCTAAACCTGCCACAGTATTAAAAAAGGCAAAGTTGCGCGAGATGGTCACAATGCCAAATTGACTTTCCAAAAGTTACGCCAATACGCTAATTGGCATGCCAAACATGCCGAATGTGCCACTTTGCCACAGAAACATGCCGAACGTGGCAACTTACCATAAATAGCGGGACAATGTGCTAACCCACTCCGTTCATGGACAAACACGATAACATATTCCAATTAGGGTACTCCATACACGGCTTGCCTTAGTGGCGTTAGTCTTAACCTTAATTTCCAGTCGTGGCCCAATTACGCCACTTTGGCCCTATAACATGCCATGAGCCATGTGGGACCCGCCAAACCCTAAAAATGACGTCATTCTATAACCACCCGTGGCCATCCTTGCGCCTATGGTTATTCTCCTATTGTGGCCTGCCATAATTCCTAATGTGTCCATGGCGCCAATTGCATAAGACATCGTCGTGCTGCGGCCATGCCACACACGCTAATTAGGGTTTCGATATGCCAAACCCTAATTTAGATAAAGTTGCCACGAAAATAAGTCAGGTAATTCTCCTAAGGCCTTAAAGTTTGATGTAACAATAGGGCCAATATTGTCGGAGCCATATTTGGGTCTAACACCAATATGCCAAAATAGCCGTCATGGCTACATCAGGTGC
This sequence comes from Papaver somniferum, assembly GCF_003573695.1. NCBI lineage: Eukaryota > Viridiplantae > Streptophyta > Magnoliopsida > Ranunculales > Papaveraceae > Papaver > Papaver somniferum. Next base: position 11,800,307 of record NC_039362.1, on the reverse strand, counting down.
CAACAGAACGTGGCCATAATCAATGGGTACCCTTTCTCATGAGATGCAATTTCAGCCATCCAAGTTCTCCACCAAGTTGGAAGGCTTGTGGCAAGTTTTAGGTGACCAGCCATGCCGCAGTGCCACCGGAATACACCAAAACATCACATGCACGAGTATGCACAGTATGCGTACTAACATCACATGCTATTTTCCTGAGGTAAGTCTCTTGATTTTAACTTGCCACACGTAGCAAAGTGCTACATGTTTTCCACGAAAACACTCGAGACATCAAACATGTCATAAACTGGGGGATACTCATCAGGGTATTAGTCTGGTGGTTTACAGCGTGCGACATGCAATACTGTAGATGGGGAAAAACGATTTGCAGGTTTTTACGGAACTGAGGAGACGACGGTTCGGACGAGACTCCTTGAACCGAGCGAAATGTTTAACCTCACATAGATGCACTGCAAGAAGGGAGTGCTTTGAATTCGAGAGATCAATCTTTAGTACTCCGACCTAAACCAAGACAATGGCCGTTCCAGAGTAAATTAGGTCACAAGAGAGGATGGGTTGATCTGTAGGAGGGAAGCTGAGAAATGTGTGAGATCAATGGTGATCGAGATTGTAGGTGTGTTGTGTATTATGCGTAAGAAAGTTCTGAATGATTGAATTTACTCATTTGAGAGTGATTGATCATATGATGAGTTCTGTAGACGAAAGATTGTCTGTATGAATGTTTTGTCGAGAAATTATTGTCTTTTTCAATCATGATTCAGAGACCTTTTATATTGCTGGAATTGTAAACACCTTGATCCCATGAAGTGTAACAGTTGCTGGAGTCAAAGAGTGGGGAAGTAGGAAATCGTGTCAAAACCAGTTGTTCATCATGCAGAGACTTGGTTGATTTTCCATCCACTACTTTCCTAACTCCTCCAACTGATTGCACGACTTGCTCACATTCTCATCGTGTGTATGAACAGACGTGTCGTAGACCGCCAGACCAAAACCCTAGTTAATATCCCCCATGTGACACGATTGATGTCTCGTGGTTTTAGTTAGTCAGTTGCTGACTTCGTGGGACGATGATTCCATGTATTGTTGAGTTGAACGTGATTTGCAAATGTTCTGAGACTCATGAATTGAACGTGTCTGTTGAGACAGAGGTATAATTCTCAAATAAATGTTGATAGCTAAAGTGAACAAATATTGCTCATTCGATGAGAATCGTTGAATATTTAATAGTGGAACCAATATTCCTTGATGTGAGCATATGTTGCTCATCTGAGAAAATGTTGCTCGCTTGATGAACTGTTGAATATTGATAGTTGAAACAATATTCCTTAGTCTGAGCAAATATTGCTCGTCTGGGTAAATGTTGCTCATTTGATGAAGTATTGGTAGCAGGACCAAAAAAAATTAATTTAAATACTGGCAACCAAACCGAGTATAATTAGTTAGAGTGCTGACCATGGGATCATCGTAAAATTATTAGTGTTTGAATCTGGAATTATGAACCTTGGATTCGAAACCCAAATTTTGATCAATTGCTGAATTGTTGATTAATTGATGACTTATTTAAAATCGTTCATGAAATGAAGGAGGGACCGGTTACATGGGATGATGAATCGACCATGTAATTCTCATATGCTCAAGTGAGCAAAATACCAAAGTCTCTTGAAGACCAGTTGGTGAAAGGATGATTAAATGCTGGTTTAACCATTCATTAAAAATAATGTTTGTTGGAACCTTAGGTGATAAAACCTAATAAATTATAAAAAGGTGAAGGACCGACCAAGGGGTAATGGAACCGGCCTTGGTTGGTCATGGGACCGTCTGACGATCGTTTGATGAAGTTCCAAGTTGTTTTGAAGGGTTTGAACCTAATGTGAACAAATTAGGTCAAATGATGGAAATAGGTGGGACCGACCTCCTGTAAGCCAAAGAGCCAACCTTGGTCGGTCAAGGTATGATGCTCTCATCACCATAGTGTTTGTCCTTCAGTCCTGAGAATTTTGATATTTTCTGATGTGCATTTGAGCAATTATTCGAGAAAATATGAAGAAATCAGGGTTTTACTGAAACTGAGGAATCTCCATGAGATGATGGAAGTATTAACAATAAAATAAGGAATTGCAATGTGCGGGACCGGACACGGCTAGGGTATGACTGGCCGGCTGGGACGACGGTCTCGTGACACCTTTCCTAATTTTATGTAATTTTTCATAATTTCCTTGATTTGAAGGAAATACCATGAAACTGAGGAGTTTCATAAAATTAAGGAATTTCCATGAGATGATGAAAATATTAATTAATAAAATGGGGAATTACAAGGTGCGGGACCGGCCACGGCTAGGGCATGGCCGGTTGGCTGGGACGACGGTCCCGTGACACCTTTCCTAATTTTATGTAATTTTCATAATTTCCTTGATTTGAAGGAAATACCATGAAACTGAGGAGTTTCATAAAATTAAGGAATTTCCATGAGGTGATGGAAATAATAATAATAAAATAAGGAATCATGAAGTGTGGGACTGGCTATGGCCGAGGCATGGCCGGCCGGCCAAAGAGCCCGGTCCCAAGACACTTCTTCTAATTTTATAATATTATTATGATTTTAGGGAAACACCATAAAATCAAGGAGTTTGTTGAAATCAAGGAGTTTCCAAGATATGAGGGAAACATAAAAAATAATAATAATAAAATAAAGGGAGTGCGTGACCGGCCGGCTAGGGCCTGGTTCCACGAGTTTCCCTAATTTTATATTATTTTTCATCATGAATTTAAGGAGTTTTCATGAAACGAAAGATATTTGCTCAAATGAAAGGATTTTCATGAGATCAAGGAAAATAATAAAAAATGATAAATATATAATAGGGCGTGGGACTGGACACGACACAACCGCCCGTCCGGTGGCCCAGTCCTCTAGTGCCTTGATTAATATTTTATTATTTATCATTTTCTTCCTATTTTGCATAGGTTCATCGTTCCTTCGTGTTTTGGAATGCTCGTTCATGCATTCAGGTGCTCGTTAGTGCATTATTGCTGAGTACACTTGCACCATTTTGGTCAGGGCTTACTCAATAGCGGCTCAGATGCCCGTATGTTGAATATTTATTACTAACCCGTGGAATTCTACTGGGAAGAACCACGAAATTGAAGTAACGAAATATTATGAAGCATCGTAGAATGTTTCTGAATATTCAGTACGATTAGAAATAATTAATCGATGGCTCTATACTAGCATGCATGCTTTCTGGGAGCATTAATTATTTGAAAATTGAGAGATATGAGCTTGTTGAAGCGTCATATTCCTTTTATATAGTCAGGGAAAACATTGTTGCATCTTGAAGACGTTATTGCTCTAAACTAGCAGGAAAGCTGTTTAGGAGCCGTCCAATCGTTCGATTCTATATATAAGTAAGTACTGAAATTGCTCAGTATTTATGAGATATGTCGTTGCCTCAACTGAGAGACTGTACATCCACATATACTCTAAGAGATAATATTCTGAGTCAGAGATTTGTGGCACGAGCTTTCATGCTTTGGACGAGAGACACGAGTCTCAATACTCATGTGATTGCTGGATCAAGAGTACATACAATTATGGTTTTACGATTTTAACCTTTTTCGAAAATCCACCATCTACATTAAGTCCCCTGCTTATTGAGGGACAGTCATGTTCCTCAGTCAGCACTGAATGGTGATTTTCCAGTTATGAACGTAATAAGTAATTGAACTTAGTCGTAAGATAAGATGTTACCGGATTTTCGGTTGTGCGAGTGGACCACGGCTTGAACGAAGATCCCATTAGTATGATAGATCATTGTCTAATGATCAAAGATTGGTGTTGAACCGCTGGTTCGGTGCTGGGACCTTGATCGATTTAGGATTCACGGGCCCGACCCGAAAAGGAAATCCTTGTGAAATTAGGTTTCAGAAATAAAAATTGATATAAAAGGGAATTAATGCCTTTTTTTTATTTCACCTCCCACGACCGACCACCATCTTCATCAGCCCTCCATCTTCCTCACGTCAGGGGAAAAAAAGTCGCCGGCAGTCGCCGTCGATTGTCCGTACGGCCAAATTCCGACCGCCGACCAGGTAAGTTTTTTTTTTTTTTTTTGCTGATTTCATGAGATTCATGAGTTGTTCATGCCTTGGTCATGCTGAAGTTACATACATGTGCATATATGAATGTGAGTTTTGTAGAAAACCCTTGTTTTTAGAAAACGTATGTTCGTTCAATCGTTAGTTTTAAGAAACTAATAATAATCGCTGACTTATGAGAGATTTTTATATATATATATATATAGACCTGTGTCCAGCGATAAAATTTTGTTTATGAGCTTTCATGAGAACCAAAACTTTATCTTAAAACATGTGAGCTTTCACAAAATCGAAATAAACCCTCGTTTCGAAGACGTATGATAATACGAAGGAAAAGTTTTTTTTTTATTTACGTGAGTAAATCACGTTTTTTCATATATATATGTAAATATATATATTATTTTCTTTAAAAATTAAACTTGAGTTTTGAGTAGTTATTAGAAGTAAACAATTATTTATGATGAAATAATGTTTCAGTTTTCATAATTCCATGGTGAATGTTCACACAGTAGAAATATTCATGATTTTATGAAAATCAGGTTTCAACTTCAAAATAATAAAGTTTTGCTCGTTTTTTACAGGTTTAAATAAACGACCAAGTTTTGAAGTGTTAACTCTCTTATACCATCACTACTGTTAGTGGAATCATAAAGAGGTAAGAGTTAAGAATTACCATTTTCGTAGATGCTAATGTGAGCATTTTCATCGTTTTATTGTACGATTCCATGGCTTTGTTGAGTTTTGCATTCTGTATTGATGATGTTCTGAAATAGAGTACTGCGTGGATATCACAACTATTTTGCAAGGATGTCTGACTCTTCGGATAATGATGCCTCCAACAATGACACATGTATGGATGAGACTTCCATTAGTGGAGAAAGAGAGGAAGAAACCTCTAGGGTCAAGAACATCCCGAATACTGATGACAAATTCTTCGTGTTTCAGCATAGACATGAAAAACGTCTTGAGACTCCATCATTTCAGCTTCTGATAAATCCCAGGGATGTTACTCAGAAGAAATTAGTTACTCCTCGTGCAGCCATCCGATTCTGTCTTCAGAAAGGGCATTTTTCTGGTTCAATGATAGAACTCAAGCTTTCTCGACGGCCTTTGAAAAAATTCTCTGGATGGGTGAGGCACATGCTGGGTTTCCCTCGTGTTCGAGCAATGCTGGATCGTGAGCAGGTAACAATATTTATCCAAACATCTGGAGACTTGTATATTTTTCACGATACGCGAGGTATAATAGCTCTGCTTGGTCGCTGGTGCATTCCCACCCATACTTTCATATGCAGATGGGGAGAATTTACCATTACTTTAGAATACGTAGTTGCATTGTTGCGCCTCCCAGTCACAGATAATTTTCCAGGAGAGCTTTCCGCTGATGAGAAGGTAATCTCTAACACTTTGATAGCTCAAATGGGAGAAAGTAATAAAATGACCAGCAAGTATTGTTATGCTCACTGGTTAACACACTTGTGGCCTCGAGATGAAGTGCCTAATAGACCCGCTGATGGTATGTTATCTATTACCACTCTTCTATGTTTTTGGTTGTCTAGAGATGTGTTTGAAGACACTGGTAATTTGTTGAAGCCTTTCGTGATCCCTTTTGCTATCAAAATGGCTAAAGGTGAGTAACTCCCGATAGGAAGTATGTTCTTGGGTACTTTGTACTCTAACTTAGACTCCTTGGTTATAGACTCTAGCATCTCCAAAAGCTTCATGAAAATAGAATGCTATGCTAACACGATGTTTCTCCAAGCGTTATTGTGGGTGCGTTTCAGGAATCATGCACCCATTCCTCGTAATGTCTTGCAAGAACCGAATGCTGATGCTCGCCACGTTTTCTATGAGAAAGACAATACTAGGATATGCGCTGGCATACAAAGCAGCCTCGATTCAAGGCACGTCTCGTTGATGTGTTAGACGATGAGTCTGAATTCAATTTTCGCCCGTGGGTGCTAATTCCTTCTTATGTTTCTCAGTTGTAAACTTTTAATGACGGAGAAAACATGGCCTTGAAGTCTGGTGCAGAACGGTGTGACGGCGAAAGATCTTTTATGTTGAGTTGCACCCCTGGTTACTTAATTTCAGCAACATATGGAGAGTTTTCAGTGGAAGAGTACAACATTTACAGAGCAACCCGTCAAATAGGTATGGATCAGTGTGTCCCAAATTTTAGGAAGAAGAAGCCACCAGTCAAACAACTTATGACCCATTTAGACCGTGCTCTCGTGGAAGGAAGTAATTACTGGTTCCTTGGTTTCGAACGAATTACCAATGTAACTCCTGGTTATGTAGACTTTTGGGATCAACAAATCGACCATTTAAAAGACTTCGTAATAGCTGTGAAACCTTTAGTGAAAGAACCTCCTTATGTTGAGATGAGTTCCTCTCGACCAAGGCTGAAGCCCCTCTCTGGTAGTGATAAACGAAACACATCTCCAGGGTGTTCACCGGTACGTATCTTTCTTATGCTCTTTAGAAATTCATGATATTTATATTCGAGCATTTCATCAATTATATTGCAGGATGGCCGTATTGTGAGACCTCGAATTGAAGTAGACTTCTCAGAGATGGAACAAGTCATTCACGGTGGAGAAGGCAGGAGCAAGAATTATAGGCTGCTAGATAATACCATAAAGTCCCCAGTTGTTTCTTTGGTGAGTTGTTGACATTCCGTTGCTATGACTTCCTATGTCCATATAATTAGGATCATGAAACTAATGTTTGTTATCCATTGCAGAATTTTTCTCCATCAAGTATTGACGGTCTTCGATTCTCTACCGGTGAGCAAGTTGTCTCTGAATCGAGTGCTGAAGAAGAAGTTGAAGTAAGTATCTACCCGCATACCTCGCTATAGCGTTTTACTCGTAAAATACTAATATTTATGAATATGCCCAGGAGGATGTCACCATGGAATCGGAAAGAACTTCTCGTTCTTCAGAAAGTCGTGACAAAGAGAATTCTCAAAGCCCAAGACCAAATGATGGCAATGATGCTCCTAATGTTGACACAAGCAACTCCGAATCTTCAAATGCTTCGGAGATCACCCAAGTAAGCATTATTCTTATATTTTATTCATATAATGATGATATTATTGATTTATGGACGAATGTATCATAATCCATGTGAATGAATGAAAATTAGATCAAAATACGTCATCAGAAAATTCAAAACTTCAGATTTTAGCAAAAACGCTGTAAAATCTTCGTCCAACGTCGGATTTTTGCGATCCACATATGTATCCTTATGCCCAGGAAATTTCCAAGATTTTTCAAAGAATATTTTTAAATTTTGATCATGTTTAGGAGTAGAAATAGACGAGACAGTAAACATCCAGGAGACTTTCAAAAAAATTTCAATTGGCATGTAGTACGATGTTTTGGCCACAACGTTTTACTAGTTCATCCAACTGCTATGAAATTTTGACATGTTTTAGAAAACATCCATACGAAGAGGATGGTATATGACGCAACCTCAGATTACTTGTAAATTTCTCCCAGTTCATCCCCTTGTATAGGGAAGAGTAAAATCTTTTCAAATAAACTTGTTGTAAAACGTGTTTTTATGATTTTCACGCTATTTGTTCATGTCTTGAGTGCATAATGATGAACGTAGATGATGTTATACCACTTGTATGCTGTAGTTTATGATTACATTTGGTTTCCATGTTTATATTGCTCTAATCTCATGTAATCTTCGTGTTAGGTACCGAATGCCGAAGTTGAGAATAATGGAACTAATAATGATGATTCGAACAACCCTGTGGTTACTGATAAAGTAAAAACCACCTTTGAACTTCAAGGCCATGAGGGGATTGCTCTTGAAGCCACCAAGGAAGGAGAGACTTCAGTTGTCATTGCTTCAACGATAAAAGGAACCGAACCACAAGTAGAAGAGACAGAAGAAACTGTTGCGATGATTGTAGAAGTTGCTCCAGTAAATGAGAACCGTATAGTAGTGCATGAATACCCAAGTGCAGGGATTGCTTTTGATCCTCCATTTTATGCGTCACTCCCATACCACGAATAGTTGGTGGATTCAGCGTCCCTGTTGGATATGCAGACTTGTACAAGACGATATGGATGAAGTTTGGTCACATCATCGTTACCAGAGACCCTAAGCGTGCTTATTCTTTAACAATGCAAGTAAGTGTTATCTTGCATGTTGTAAGTGATATATGCACTAGGGCCAGAAATACTGTTACTCAAGACATACTCTTTGATTGGGAGTTCAACTTGGAGAATTCTGAAAGACTTGGCTTCAACGTGAAATGGCTTCGTAAGAAGATAAATGCTATCAAGAATTCATGCGATAATAACATACCCTTTCCCAATGATGTTGTGATGGAGAAGGAAGACAAGATTGCCAGGCTGACTGAAGAGGTGAACATGGAGAAGGAAACTTTACAAGTCTTGAAGGATGCAAAGGCGCAAAAATCCTTCTTTGCTGATTTTCTTTGATTTTTTCCTCCATAATCTCTTGAAATTCTGAACTTCTGAGAGATGTGAGGTTTTATGTTTGATTGATTTTGGATAAGTAGATGATTGAGTTTTTTTTTTGTTTTGACAGGGATTTTCTTTAAGTAAACTGAATTTTGATAAATTACTGGATTTAAATCGCTGAATGCAAGTATTGCAAATGAAAAAGCGTGGGTCTAACAACACCACCCAATATTTCGCTTAGGAATCTGTATGGAATAACTCTGAAATACTTTGCTAGAGAATCAACTAGACAGTCAGACTCAATCTAGATAAAATTATCTCAAGGAGTTAATATCTCTCTCTTGGTTTGATCTTTACTCAAGCTAAAGTCAATAGTGAATCTTTATCAAACAAAAGGAATAACTTGGATGGTACCAAAGACCAATATCCAAGTGTTAATCAATGAAATCAACAACAACTAGGTTGGGTCTCCAATTGATTAAACTTCAACGCACAACCTGTATTATTTTTATTATATTAACAAAATATAATGCGGAAAGAAAATAACACAGACGCCAAAATTTTGTTAACGAGGAAACCGCAAATGAAGAAAAACCCTGGGACCTAGTCCAAATTGAATACACACTGTATTAAGCCACTACAGACTTTAGCCTACTCCAAGCTAACTTCGGACTGGACTGTAGTTGAACCCCAATCAGTCTCCTACTGATTCAAGGTACAGTTTCACCCCTGCGCCTCTGATCCCAGCAGGATACTACGCACTTGAATCCCTTAGATGATCTCACCCACAACTAAGAGTTGCTACGATCCAAAATCGCAGGCTTTGACAATAAACGAATCTGTCTCACACAGAAAAGTCTATCAAAGGATAAATCTGTCTCCCACAGAAAAATCCTCAAGTTTTGTTTCGTCTTTTGATATATAATCAAGGTGAACAAAAACCAATTGATAATCCAGTCTTATATTCCCGAAGAACAACCTAGATTAATCAATCACCTCACAACAATCTTAATCGTATGGTAGCAAAACAAGATGTCGTGGAATCACAAAAGATGAGACGAAGATGTTTGTGATTACTTTATATATCTTGCATATCGGAGAACTCTCACGATCTCAAGCCAATCAGTATGATTGTACTCGTACGATAGAAGATGCAAGATCAGATCACACAACTACGATAAAAGTAGTATCGAGTTTGGCTTCACAATCCCAATGAAGTCTTTAAGTCGTTAACCTGGTTTTAGAAGAAGAAAACCAAAGGTTAAAGGAGAATCGACTCTAGCTTACAAAATAGTATCACACGGACGTGTGGGGATTAGTTTGTAGAGTTTCTAGATGTCCTCTTATATAGCCTCTCAAATCATGGTTTCGCCTTGCTCACAAAGCAAACGCTATCCACCGTTAGATGAAAACCTGATTTAGATTCAAGATAACATATCTTAACCGTTAGATTGAAATCTTAGCTTGTCATACACAAATGAACTGTACGAATCTAGGTTTGTTAACCGTACTCAAACGTGTGCATTGTTGGTTCAATAACAGTCAACCAAAAGGTTATCCATTTGATCATTTCATGGCAACCATATTCTTCTTCACCATAACCAGTTAAATTGACTCAATATGAACTAGTTAGAGAGTTGTTCAATTCCTATGAAATCTCATGTACTACACAAGACACAATTGAAGCAAATATGATTCGATTCAAAGAATCGGTTCATGAACTTAATAGCCACGGTTTGCAAAAGCATTCCTTAGTCTTTGTAAGATAGTTCATAAATAACCTTTAGATATATAACCTACACAAGTTCGCAGACTTGATATACTGGAAAGAGTTTTCAAACTCCAGCAGAAAATATCGGGTTCGAGAGCTTCGTTGGTTCGCGGAAAAATAGTTTGATAACTCAGCAGAAATTCTCGGGTTTGAGAACTCCGGAAGTTCGCGGACTGAGTTGGCGGACTTGGCTAAAATCAAATTTCCAGCATGGGACTTATGCACATATGTGTTTTCACAACATACTTATGTCCACTATGGTTATGTAATCTAAACTCTCATTACAATCATTGAAACATTCTTAGAGGACGTTATATAGTTGTTACACTATTTCTCGTCAAAGCAATTTTCAATATGATTGAAACGTATCATGACTTTCATCATTAGGTAAAGAAAAACATGATCGAATCGAAACGCTTACCAACACATATTTCGAGATATAGATAGGCGAGATATACTCGGATAGAAATATCAAATGTGTATGATCTAGTCTATATATATAGCATACGACTTTTGTCTCAAGAAGTAAGAGATAGAATAGATATACTTTTGAGTGACAGATTAGTTCAAGTCTTCACATACCTTTTTGTCGAGAAGTTCCACCGGTTTCTTGAATAGATCTTCTGCTTGTCTGATGAATCGCCATGAAGTCCTTGAGCTCAACTACACTTACTATCCTTGTCCGAGACTTAGCTAAATAGACTAGAAATCAAGACTTATAGTTTTGATCACTAATATTGACAAACATGCTTGAGATAGCAACACATGTGAGTTTGACCGAGCAGTGCTCTAACAATCTCCCCCTTTGTCAATTTTAGTGACAAAACTATCAATACATATGGAATACAAAAAAGATAATGAAACTATAGTAGCTCCTATTCCACATGTCTAACCTTTAGCATTCCTTGAAATCTTCTCATTCCAAGTACTCCAATGATTCCAAAGGTTGTAAGTTTAGCATCATCGTTGTTGAAGATCCGTAGCTATAACAATGAGAAAACATAATTATCGATCATTGTTATACAGTGTCATAGTATTATTACAAATGTCAAAGTCCAATTGTATCACAACTTTAACAATAATACTAAGGTGATGTGTATCACTCCCCCTTAGTCAATACTCCATATCGATCATGGAAACCACTCCCCCTTACACAATGATCCGAAAACCATATGTATATGTAGTGTGAACTACATTAATTCTCCCCCTTTTGTCAATAACATTGGGAAAGGTACAAGAATGGGATCATAATGAACTTTCCACAAGAGACATTTCATGACTAAACGAGAAGACGCACATCATCTTAATTTAGATGCAGTCATATAGCCGAAGCTAACAACATTCATCAAGGAGTTTAAAGATACAAGATAACCCCTCTAAAATTCCACAGCCGCAAACCCCTCAAGATATTACCATTAAGCACAAGTTCAAAAGAACTCTCCCCCATTTGATGTCATTCCCAAGGGAACAACAAGAGCGACCTTAATCTCGAAAAGAAATAAAGGATTTTTATTGGACACCAAAAACCATAAGAATGATTCTTATATCCAAAACGCAATCAAATTAATCACAAGTAAACCCATGATTAATTTAATCGGAATACGTAATCAAACTAACCACAAGGAGTGATCAATTTAATTGATTTATTCTCAACATAAGTAAACTTACAGAGCTACGACTAAACCAATCATATGGATATGACTAACTTAACCGTTCAAATACTCGACTTAAGGAAGACCTTACGGAATATATGACTACATTAACCAATAAAACATGATTAGTAGCCATTCATATACTCAACACAAGAGACTCATGGAATATATGAATGCTCAACTAGACTAATTACAAGAGAACCCATAATTAATCTAATTGGAATACAAACAACCAAACTAATCACGAAAGTAATCAATTTAATTGTTATTTATTTTGCTCGACATAAGAGAACTTACAGAGAAATAACTAAATAACCACACAAGAAGATTAATTTAGTTCCATGTGCTTAACATAACATATCTTATGGAACAACGACCCAAGCTAATCGAAAATAATCAACTTAGTCGTATCGTGCTCAACACAAGACATATTACGGAACCTTCACGGTAATACATAACAAAATGGATCAATGAAGATCAATATCGTGGATAACATACAAGGATCTATTCTATTTTCCATCATAATTTGCATAACAATAATAGACTTTATCCTTGTTCACAAAAGATTTTAACCTATCTTCCATCAAATAATTGACAATATAGGTTTAACTTTTGTGTTTGTCAAAATTCTATTCATCCTTAAATAAATACATATGATCATGAATGACTTTACTTTTGACACTAATATGGGACAACATAGTTCACGGACGTAAACACCAAAATCCCATAACAAGTTGCAATATAACAAACCAAAGATTAAATATTACAAACCATCATCTTTTCCAAATATTTTTTAGAAAATAAAAACCAATAAATCTAAAAAAAAAAAAGATGAAAATAATATCTATGTGTAATCAAAATCATTGCTATCCAAAGCACTAGTTATTCTTCCAACTAATCCAAAAAAGAAGACGTTCTAGGCATTAATGAACTTTTCCAAAGTTTCTTCAGAGAACTCCTTCTCGTTATTGAAGAGTCCATTGACAAAGAGATCATTCAACTCCTCCAAATCTTTTGAAAACACTGTCAACTTACTAAGTTCTTTTTCTAGTTTACGTACAGTGTTTGTAGATTGAGACAACATTCTTTCATAGTGAATTATATCTTCTAAGGATGCAGTGATCCGAGATTTTAAGCTGTTTCTTTTGCTGATGAAATCTTTTACCAGGTTCCTGAAATTTTCATCACTTTGATAAGAAGACAAGAACTAGTTTAAGGAAGGATTTTTACCATTAATTGTAGCCTTCACTTTCTTCAAACTTGTAGAGGGAATTCCAGTACACCGACGTACGTTAGCTGCCAGAGTTGCATTCCTGCTTGTGGTGCATCTAGTAACAGGTGCCATGGAATAGAAACTTTTGAGATTACCCGTTTCCGAACGACTAAAACCCTGGACAACCAAAAGCTTTTGTATTTTTAGATATTTATATAGATAAAAACAAAAATAACCAAAAATACACTCCTTGAGACAAAAGACGCAAATCCCTATTTTCTCAAGACATATATGGGGACGCGAACGTCTAGGGTTAGGTAGAAATGATAGGACCAAAAGGCTCCCCTTGTTTATCCCATATTGACTTTCTAAGGTAAGACACATGAGCAGAGATTCTTCTTCTTTTGTTCTTGGAAGCGCTTGTCACATAGGACTTGCTACAGTTATAAGTAGGTTGAGGGAACAAGGAACATTCTGTAGTAACAAACGTTTCTTTAGACTCGAATTCTTCATCTTGGGGAATGAGCCTGAGATTATCTCTGAAACTATCTAAATAATCTTCCTTATTCCTGGATACACATATAGAACCAATATTATAGACTTTGAACTTGCATGGTACAAGATTCCACTCAACTTGTCTATGAAGTTGATCTAACTCACCATTCATTGTATTTTCCCAAGAGAAGTTGTTTAGAGTTATATCAATATTTTTTGGTTCTAAATGAGAATAATAACAATCAACCGGAAGTTCTCCTTTTGCTCTGATTGTAGAGTCTTCTCAACCTTTAGAAACGATAGATGACACACAGAGTTGAGAGTCGCCTAACACATGTAGAAAAATACTACAACGACTGTCACTACACCATCGAAGGGAAGAGGAAGAATAAAATGCAATATTACTCATATTGTCAGTACTTTTCTGTTTGGAATCTACTGACAAAGTTGTATGTCCTTCTTGAGTAACACAAGGTTGCAAAGTATTCTTGCACGGATTACTCGCAGCCTCCAGACTCTTTGAAGAAGACATACAGGCTTGTTGAGGATGATTGGATGAGCATACATATAAGCCAGACCCTTGACATTTGTCTGAGTGGTTCCTAGTCACATCAGTTTTCTCAACAAACGATTTTTGAACATTATCTGAATGGTGACAATTCTTTAGAAAGGAACAACTGGATTCTCTCACATTCAATGAGAGATTCTTACTAGATATCAAATGCTTACGAGTTGCGATTTCTGCAACAAGACCAGAATAGATCCGGATTTGTTCTTCCAATCTCTTTTGAAGATTAACCAGTTTATCAGACCTTTTCCTTCGGTTGTTTTTAAAACCTGGTGACACGTCAATTGAGAATTTATGGTCCATATAGTCAGATCGCTATAAACACAGACTTTTAAGGTCTTAAATGTGTTTGCCTGCTCTGATACCAATTGAAAATGCGGGGGTATAAAAACACCACCAAATATTTTGCTTAGCAATCTGTATGGACTAACTCCGAAATACTTTGCTAGAGAATCAACTAGACAGTCAGAATCAATCTAGATAAAAGTCACTAGTACAGAAATGGCCTTTAGCCACGCCAGATATAAATTTCCCTGTCACGCCTTTCTGGTTTTGGCGTGTATATAGGGTAGACTTCTACCCTATAGACACACCATGTTCTATGAGCGTGTTAATATAAGTGCTTTAAGCCACGCCATGGCTAGTAGTGTGTCCAAATATCAACCGTTCAGTCATGTTAACTTTTAATTTTTGATTGGGCGTGTTTATAAACCAGTCTATGGCTACGTGAACCAGTTGTGGTGTGTCCATAAAAATAGTCACGCCACTTGAGGCGTGGTTAAAAAGTTGGTTTAAATAGTCACGCCACTTGAGGCGTGGTTAAAAATTTCGGTTTATTGGACACGCTAGTATGCATGTCCATAGTGTGCGTTTAATAGCCACGTTGGTTGTATTGCGTGGCTAAAAAGTTTGGTTTATTTTACACACTAGTATGCGTGTCCATAGTGGGAATTTAATAGCCACGCCGGTTTTGTTGCGTGGATAAAAAGTTCGGTTTATTGGACACGCTAGTATGCGTGTCCATAGTGTGCGTTTTCTAGACACGCCGGCTTATATGCGTGGTTAAAAATTTAGTTTTATTAGACACGCTAGTATGCGTGTCCATAGTGTGCGTTTTATAGACACGCCAGTTCTATTTATTAACTGACTTTCAAAAAATATATAAAAAAGCTTCTACCCAAATTCGAACGCATGGTCTCGACTCGAAGGAGTTATGTAACAAGACGAATCAATCCACCAAGCTGCAAATTTATAGTTGTTTAAGATTAGTTAAAATAACCTATTTCTGATATTCCATAGGGACCAAAGGATAGTTACAATCTATAAATGAATCATTTGATGCTCCGCAACTCACAAAGAAGAAATTCTTCCTCTTCCTCCTCATGCTCTGCAACTCATTAATCCCTTTTACCCAAAACCTATATTTCCATTTCCTCCTGCTTTACTACTCTTTCACCCCTTTAATCCCAAACAATAGCACTAATGCTTGGACTTGGTTTTGTTGTTGTTTCTTGTTTGATGCATGAATCCATTAATATATTTTGGTGCTTTTGAAAGTGTTTTAATGGATTCAACATCAAACAAGAAGACAACAACAAAAAATAGTCCAGGATGCTCTGCCAAGTTAACCTGCATCTGAATGCCTATAAATAACACATCTGACAGACTTGCCTTCTATGAATGCATAAAACCAAACAGTTGACCTAAAAATGCACCTCTTAATTGGAGTAAAAGCTAATGAATTAAGCGACTAGATTTAGGCTTTGGAAATAGGGTACGTTTAGTAGAGTAATGACGGCTATGAAGAGGTTGCGCATGGCATTGAAAAGGCGTTAATATCCAAGTGACAGACACTTGACCAATCTCCATAAAAGACCATTTATGGCTAAGATGCTACCATTAATTAAACAAGGCAGGGGATAAACAGATTATTATAACAAAGAAGAAATCATAGAAATAGAGATTAAGAAAACAGATAATGGCAGAGAATGCTAGTAGTTCAGCAAATGGAAATCACACCGAGCCACCACCCGATTCAGAAGCAATGGTATGTGCAAAGTTGACGATTGGGACTTTATCAAGCTCTGAGATTGAAAGGTTGATTCCTTTCCTGAATCAGGAGAAGATAAGGAAGAAATAGAAAGAGGAGCGAGAAGAATTTGAAAGATTAAGGGTTGAAAATGTTGAGGATTTTCAGTTGTGGATGATAAGTTGGATGCCAAAGATGCACGTCGATACAGGCAGAAGTTTCAACGACGAGGAGACTGGAAGTGTTCATGGGGGAAAACTCGCAGTGCTACAGAAAGTGATAGTGAAGATGAAGAAAAGAACTGTGAAGGAGGATAAGATAAGGAGCGCAGTGATGATTCAATGAAGAGAGATGAGAGAGCAAAAGAAGCAGAGAAAAAGAAGAGGAAGAGGCAAGAGTTTGAAGATGTGATGTACAAGTTCTATCTTTCCGAAAAGAAGAACAACCCTCGTAAGTTTGCTCGAACCATGTCGGAACCCTAAATGTGGATTTTGACGGAGAGGAGATTCCTGGGTTAAACCTCGATGGAGAGCCTGTGTTTTCCGGTGAGATGGTGGTTTGCAGTGAAGCAGAAGATTAAGAAGAAGAAAACGAAGATGATGATCTCCAGGGTCCCTACACATCTTCAGACGATGATGATGGTACTGGTGCCTACTATGAAGAGGATGAGTTAAACTACAGCAGCAACAGTGATGGCGATTCTTGGTGATTGCCTTATACTGTCAAATCCCTTAGAACTAGAGTAATGTGGTATTTTGATTACTATTTCTCTTGTGCATCTTCGTGAAAACTCTTGGGGATATTTATGGTACTTTATGTTGCTGAAAAAGTGTATGGATAATGGGGTTTCAATTTCAGACATTTGGTGGTAGTTTGTTTGTTTTTTTGTTTGATAGATGGTGTTGATGAAGAAGATGCTAGGGGGATTTTGGGGTTCAGTTTGCAGCAGGTGCATTGTTTGGATATCAGCTGGGAGAGTTGCAGTGGTTATGATTGGGTAAACTTTTTATGTCAGGTAGATTAGTAATGTGCATCTTTGAATTTTGATTGTAAAAAGAAGTAATGGCACTGGTAGCCTGTCGGGTGTTTAGAAGTCGTATTCTGTTTGCTTTTTCCTTCTTTAGATGTAATTAAACTAGTTGTTTTCTTCCAGTTGTTTGAATTTTCAGTAGTATTAAACTTGTGATGGATGTATGTTTGAAGGGTTTGAACATAAAGTGTCAGTTTTTCTTGCTCTTTTGATTTCAGTAGTAATGGATTGAATACAGTAAATGTACAAACAAGCAATGTTCTTGGTGAATGATTCTAAATTTCCAATGATTGTTAAGTAGAGATGGGTAGGAATGACTGAATTAATGAATCAATAGGGTATATAAAATGTTGTTTAAGATGGTGGGTATTACTCCAATTTATGAAATGCTGTTGGAGTAAGATTAATTCAAAGACTATTTTAGGCCCAATTCCAAAAATAAATCTATGTGCAAGCCTAGTACTATTACTACTAATCCTAGCATGACAGAATATTAATTCAACAATCAGTATAGCCAAATACAAACTCATCCAACATTGCTAAAACCTATTTGCATACAAAACCCCACCATGATTTAAGAATCAATTTTTTTTTTCAACAATCCATACATTCATTCTCTAGTTAACAGAAAAATCCAAACAACTACATTCTATGACCTGGCTTGTTGCTTAGTCCTTGGAAATGGTTGCTCAGATGTAGTCGTTTGAGAAGCAGGGACTGCTGTTGGTGATGGTGCTTTCCTTAAAGTTCTACCCTTAATGTCATCCCGATAGTAATCATCCTTGGATGTACTTTGTAGGTCAAGTTTATCTACCTTTGGCAATTTATACTCATTCCGACAAATAACTGCCGTACTGAATTCCTCGTCGACATCATCACCAGCATATTTCCAGATTTGGGTAGGTGCACCTAACACAATAGACTTTTTTTTATTTTCCTGGTATGGCACATAAAATACCTGCTTAGCTTGGGAGGATACAACGAAAGGATCATCCTGGAGTCCCAACTTATCAAGCTCAACAAAAATGTAGCCAAGTTTGTATTTTGAGACCCCTGCTTTGGTAACCCATTTACACATGAAAAGTGTCACTTTCAGCGAATGATATGTCAGCACCCATATCTCTTGTAAAACACCATAATAATCCGCCAGATTAAGGGTAATCCCTGCTTTTCGAATGTGCGTGTTAGTTGCCTCTACGTAAACCCCGCTATTCTGGTTAGTAGAACCATCATGAGATTTTATATGAAACATGTATCCATTGATGTGATATACTTCGTATGTCTCTACTTGTGCATTCAGTGGGATTGATAGCCACCTTAAGTCCTGATTGAAGTTTTCCCTAGAGTCTGCCCACTCACTATCAACCTGAAATACATTATAAGGATTAGCCTCCATCTCAACGCAAAAGTTACATAGAAAGAGTGACATTTTCTGCAAACTCTTAGCACTTTTTGTAACCATTTGGCGAGCTCTTCACGATGTTTTTGATCTAGCTGTCTATCACTCATACCAAGATATTTATCCTTCAAAAAATTCTGGTGTCGGTTGGACAATGCAATGATTAATGTTATTATCTTTACAGAAATTCGGACACAGAATCAAAAACTAAATAAAAAATGAGGTTATTTGGTTAGATCTAGTTATACTTACTCAACATAAGGAACAACTTCAGGCGAATTCCGCAATACATAGAAATGTGCTTTATCAAACAGATCCTTATCAACACGAGGAAACTTAGGATTTGACATTGGTTTTCCCCTGAAAGAATAAGAATCATCGCCAGTGTCAGATGTGTTGAGTTTGTCTGGTGGAATTCCGACTGTATCATTCATGCTTTGTTGGCGCTCACTGATAACCTCAATTGTCTCTTCCGCAAGGTTCCCTTCAGCAATGCTTCCTCCAGGTCTGTTTCTGTTTCGCACATTCCCTTTAATGACCTTCATGCACCTTTCAAACGGATACATCCATCGAAAGAATACAGGACCACAAATTTGCACTTCCCTGGTAAGATGCACAGTTAAATGAACCATGATGTCGAAAAAGGATAGAGGAAAGTATTTCTCGAGCAAGCACAACGTCACAACGAGATCCGGCTGCAATTTTTCTAGCTCTCCCACCTTGATTTCTTTGCTAGATATTGCCCTGAAAAAGAAACAAAACCTGATAATAACATATCTTGTTCGCTGCGACATAATTGATTTAATCGCAATGGGAAAAAAATGCTGCATTAGCATGTGATAATCATGCGATTTTAGTCCGATAAGCTTTCGATCTTTTCGATTCACCAGGGTTGAAAAGTTTGAATAATACCCTTGTGGAACCTTTATCTCGGATAATGTTGCACAGAACTTGTCCTTTTTCTCCGGTTAATGAGTGACATGCTTCCTTTAGTATATATCCCCTTTTCCATTTTCCCGAGGTTGCAACTCGTCTCTAAAACCCATCTCCTTCAGGTCCATTCGAGCAGCAAGGTGGTCTTTCGACTTAAATTCATTGTTCAACAATGTTCCAACGATACTCTCGCATACATTCTTTTCGACGTGCATGAGATCTATGCAATGGTGGACAACATGATACCGCCAGTAGGGGAGGAGACTGAACCATATATTGAACTTTTTTCAGTAGCGCCTTTCGGTCTCCTTCTCCTTACCCTTTTTTGGGTCGATGGTCTTTTCGATTCTCTTCATCTTTCCACCTCTTCCAGGGTTATCCTGCACGAATTCCACCACAATGTTCTTCCGTCCCTTTCCCCATTTATTATTTATAGACTTTACTTCATTGTATATTTGTGATGGGGTCATAAGTTCCGGAGCCTTTTCAGTTTCATCTTTTCCATTGAACCCCTTCTGATGTATGAATGGATGATCGTATGGTAGGTATCTTCTATGCCCGGTATAAACCTCTTTTCTACAATGTTTTAGCCTGACATAGTAAGTATTTCTCCCACACACCTTACAGGCGTCTCGTCCCTGGTAGGGGCAGCCACACAGTGTACCGAGAGCATGGTAATCATTTATTGTCCATAAAACAACCACACGTAGAGTAAACATCTTCTGTTTCAGCACATCAAAACATTGGACTCCCTCAAACAATTCCTTGAGATCCTCGACAAACGGTTGTAACATAACATCAATGTCCTTACAAGGCCCCTATCGATAATTAATGACAACATGGTGAACTTTCTCTTCATACACAACTATGGCGGAAGGTTGTAAATCACTGTCAGAATTGGCCACACATTGTGCTGTTTTTGCATGCCTTTGTTTACATCAACCCCGTCATCCGAAATGCCTAGCCGCAGATTTCGAGGATCATCACGAATTATGGGATATCTTTCATCTATATTTTTCCATGCTGGTGAGTCCGTCGGATGCCGTAAAAAACCCTCTTCTTTCTTTCTGGTGTCGTGCCACAATAAATATTCGACAATTCTCTTTGATTGAAACAGCCGTTTCAGTCTTGGGATAATTGGGAAATACCACAAGACTTTTGCCGGAATTTTTTCATAAACCTCGTGGGTGGTGTCGTCAACTTTCCATCTTGATTCCCCACAGGTGGGACACTTGATGTGATCCTTGTAATCCTTCCTATAGAGAATGTAGTCATTGATGCATACATGTATCTTTTCGTAACCTGAACCCAAATCTCTCATCACCTTCTTAGCTTCATATGTACTTTTCATCATCTCATTTCCTGGAGGAGCATGGATTTTAATAGCGGTAGAAGTTCATTAAATAACTTGTTGGAAGCTCCGTGCTTGCTCTTCAGGTTAAGCAGTTCACACATTGCAGATATCTTTGTAAAATCGGCACATCCTTCGTATAGGGGTTTCCCAGCATTTTCGAGTATCTGTTTCATCTTCTCAGAATCCTTTGAAAATTTGTCTCATAATAAAGCACTAACCATTTCTATAGTCTCTGCAGCATGTGTTGGTTCATCAGAGTGCGGACCGTTGCTGCCATTACCATCCAGAAGTGTCCACCATGATGACTCATCTCCTTATCCTTGCTTAGTCCATACCTCATAATTTTGAATGAATCCAGAAGAATATAAATGAAACTGAACTTTACTTGCCTTGTGCGCATAGAGGTTGAGACATTTCACACATGGACATAGAAACTTAACTTTTCCCTTGTCGTATGGTTTTCGTTTCCTATTCGCAATATCCTATTGGTATGTATGCGTAGCAAACTTTATAAATGCATCGACTCCGTCTTGATAACGCGGTTTGGTTCTATCGGTATACATCCAAGATTAATCCATTACTCTAGGATCCATTATGAATTCTCAGATACCTGGAAGGAGAAAAAACTTGTGAAAATCTTGTGAAAATGATATTGTGGTCCGAATAAAACTACGAAATATCATTTCAAAGAGTAATACGTACACAAAGAGTAATCACAAATCACAACGTGAGTTCAGTTATCATATATGAATCATACAAATAATCAGAGGTTAGATACCCACATACAGTTGCATGTGAAGACAATATTTACCCTACTATGACCATTATAGTTACAATCCCAGTTAACAAAGCAGTACAGAAAATAATTACTTACACGGTCGATACGATTATTCCGCAAAGAAAAACTGACAGGGGAATATATGGTTTATCCAGAGATGAATCAGATGATCAAAGTAAACCACTTGTTTCGTTTTCTAGGGGGAGGTTAGAAGATTTAAGAGTAGAAACATGAAATGATTTAAGATGAGAGAGATGAACACAGAGGGTAAATGGAAATTTGGAAATATTTTTCATAATAAATAATTTGGCAAGATATTTAAGTGTATATCGTAAATAATTTGGTAAAACAGGAAGGTAAAGATCCTTCAATTTGCATGCTGCACGTTCTATGTTAAGAATTTTCTCAGTCAAATCTTGTTATCCTGCTGCATAATTTTCTGCTTTGACCGCTCTAAAAGACCGGAGTGAAATGCGACTAATATTCATTCCATCCTAAAGAATTTTTTTGTTCGTACCCGAATTCAGAAAATAAATCAAAATGATAGCTAAAAAGCGGAGTACGTGTTGCTGCAGTTGTTATAACGGTATTAAAGTAAAAAACTAACTTTGTAAAAAGTGGAGTACGTGTTGGTACAGTTGAAAATAAAATCGTAAGAACTGGAAGAAGTTATGGCCCCAATTAGAATTAAGTGAATTAAAACAGATTACTCTAATTGTGTGTTCTATCCAATTAGAATTAATATCTAAAACCAAATCTTGATTCACCCAATTAACATAATAGGTTTGATCATTGATGGATTTCATTAAAGTCTCACAATCTGATTCATAGATAACATAATTAAAGTTCTTAGAGGGTGCCAGAGTAACAGCTGCCAGCATAGCCTTACATTCCAGCTCCTTAGCTTCAACTCCTATCTTCATTCCTCCATTGAAGCATTATACTTGCACCCGAAAGCAGCTACCTGCACAATTCCTCACTATTAGCCCTATTCCACCTTGTAATGAATCTGACTTAAAGAAGCATCAAAATATACAAGAAACAAGATTAGTTCCAGGAGACACAAGTTTATTAATGTCATCTATTGACATTGTCCTATTTGGAGTTATGTTCTGAAAAATCTTTGAACATCAAATAATCTAAACTGATGCTTAAAATTTTTTTGTCCAAACTGAAACCATTAGCAATTTATTAATCTCATGTCTAGTAATTTCTACACCAAAGGTAATATTGATATTTAAAACCAACCAAATAGATCTAGCATAACCACATTCAAGGAATAGGTGATTACTTGATTCCACATGATGATTACACAAACTACAATGCAGTGAAGTAAACGATTGCAATGCCAAATAAGAGTATGAAGTCCGATTCACCCACCATTGAGTTCTGGTGATACTCCGCAGCTGGTGGTACTCCGAAAATATGAATACTATGAAGTAAACGATTTCATCAAATGTGAATGCTTCCCCCTTTTCCTCTAAGTAGCGCGCTTTCACGGCTTCGTGCTAAAAAAAAACACACAAACTTATTTGGTTACATATAAGTTGAAAAAAGTATTGTGCCAAATAAACCATAAAGATGCGTACAAGTTGTAGAGGGGACAATATATGGTGGCTTGCGTACGATATCCGGTGTTTGATTTTAAAAAATCCAGCTACCGCATCTAGGATGATGTTGTGCCTATCCTTGATTTGTTGAACACTTCTTCTTTTCGGGTTCCCATAATCTTGGCTAAATTTGTTATGTATCTTCGCCCAATAGGTCTCGGTCGAGCAGCGATCTAGAACTCGAATTTCGGCTGCCCATGCTTTGGTGATTGCTAAATCTTATGCGGAGTCAAACAATGCCATTTGTTGTATGTGGAGGTAGAGAATGAGTATGTTCTCTAATAGGATACAAGTGGATTGCACGTGCGTTGCTGGTCGAACACCGAGTTTCAAATACGTATTCTTCCCTGTTAAACCAGTTGCTTAGCATGATAGAACACCGTTGCAAAGTGAAGAAAAACGAAATCGAGAGAATACAACAACAGATTCTCCTTTCCGGCTCTATAACAACGCCGGCTTAATCTACAATGCAACTTTTACTCCTTACAGCAACAGAAGCTAATTCCTAAATCCATAAAAAAAAACCACTACTAACAAAATGTAACTCAACCTAAACCAAATTCCACAATTTCCGTCACAAAATTAATATTGTCTAACAAAAATCAATAAGGAAATAATAAGGAAACGTGATCATCCATGTGAACCCAAACCCAAAATTACAATCTTATAATTAGAATTTATCAGAGAATGCTCTAGATGAACTCTCTCTAAATTGGTTTATGATCATAAAAAAATGAAAGACCTGAACAAAACAAAAAAAAACCCTAACAATATCGATGTGCTTCCATAATTTCCATCACAGATAAGATATATAATCACCGCCAAGATCATAAAAAACTCTTAAAATTGACAGAACCCTAGGTTTACAGAATATAGTAGAAAACGATTTTAGTTTTAGGAAATGTATATACCTGAAACCCTAACGATAGTAATTTCAAATTAAGAAAAACATCCCCCATTCATGAAATTAAACAAGTTTGCATTTAATCTGATAAGAGAAGGAAAGAAAATTTTTGTCTATTTCCTTACCTAGGGTTTCTCTATTTCGCCTCTTCCAGTCTTTCTCCTGCGCGTGCAAGTAAGAGAAGGAAATAATATTTTATCTTTTTTCTCAACTAGTTGTTAAAGATATTTTAATTAACCAAAATGCCATTTTACCTGGGTTTATCACGTCATTATGACATAGTGGGTAAGGATAGATTCCAATTAGACTAGGGTACGTGTTGGATTAAAGCTTTCAGGGACCTGATTTGCTTGACCTATGTTTCACCTGATTTGTTTGACATTAGTTGATTAATTAGTTGTTGGTCAGGACTCAGGGACCAGGGTATTGAGATATGGCATAATGTCTGAGCCAAACCATGCTGCAGTTCAGGATACGGCCCATTTGTTAACTAATTAAAATTAAATAATATACATAATTGTGCAGGGACCTATTATGTTTGACCATTTTTTGGGAATTATACGGATTCGGGGTACAGGTAGTAGTTCCAGACGGCATACGTACGAGAATTATACGGATTCAGATAGATCAGATTCGGTCAAAAATCCGGTCAACGGTTCGTTGTTCGGATAGTAGTTCGGAACGGCATACGTACGTGCATATTCATTTTATAAATGTGAGTTCGGCACTTAAAATTCGGCTAACATATATGATAAATTGATAAGTATTATGACCTTATTACGAGACTAATTTGATTTGTATATGATTTATAAGATGGAAAAAAACATTTTAGCATGATTATTTAACAAGAAGTAAATAATTTAATCGCATAAATGTATTATAAAACTTATAGACTTTTAAACAAAAATCAACACATAAAACACTGGTTAAACAACTACCAATAATTGTATTTAAATATAAAGTATATACAAAATCAAACAAAAACCAATCAACAGAACTCTGGTGAGAGAGTTACCTATGGGAGTTCTAGTTCGGAAATATCATTCGGATACGGTCAGTTCGGATACGTTCGCGAATCATTCGTGAGGTCCATATAATCCGGGAACTAGGTTAGGAGTTCAAATAGTTCGGAAGTATCATTCGGATTCGGTCAGTTCGGATACTTTCGCAAATCATTCAGGAATGATTCGGAGAATTACTAACTAGGGGTTGGGTTAACCCACCCAACCCATGCCCAACCCGATCGTTAGGAGAACATGGGCAATGTATTTCAAAACTTTGGGCAAGCTTGGTCATAAATTTTATAAACCCGAGTTAAATTTGGGCAAGCATCGGCACAAATGTTTCTAGCCCAAGCTACCCACCCAACCCGAAGAACAATGATATAGCTATATAAAACTATTTTTCTAATTGACATTATTATCTGTATAGAGTAATTTTAGATATTATCTTCAAATCTAATAATGAAAATATATATTATATTTATCTCATGAATCATGAGCCATTATTATCTATTTAGAGTAAGCCTTCTAACCCGCCCAACCAACCCAAGTCCCACCGATAGGTCAGGTACTTGAGATATGGCATGATACATGAGCCAAACTTGTGAATCCTGGTGAACCATAATGCTACAGTTATGGCCTTCAAATTAGGAAACCGCCTGGTTTTACTCTTAAAGATAACGTTGTGTGCAATTAAGAGATGAGACCGCTAATAATGATGTATTTTGAAAAATTGTGTCTTGACTCTTGACACTGATGAGGCGTGGTCTACCAAGGGACAACAGGTTTAACCATGCACCATAAATTGACATTTATGGTTAATCTAACCACTCTATAAAATGATAAGAAACTGATATGCAATTACTCTTTAATCAATCAAAACAAAAAAAAAATGAAGAAAATTTGCAGAGAGAAGAAGATTAAGAGATGGATGAACCAAACCAACCTGATGTTGAAAATCAATCACCAGCATTAGAAAATGCAAAACAAGCAGGTCATGCATTAACAAGTGAAGAGGCTGAGAGATTGATTTCTTATTTAGAACAAAAAATTCCAAATAAGAGGATTCAGGAAGAAGAAAATAGGAGATAGGAAGAATTTGATAGGCAAAGGATTGAGAACGAAGAAGAGTACCAGTTTTGGATCATAAAATATGAGACAAGATGTGCAAGGAAGAAGAGAGAAATGCAAGAAAGGCTAGAGAGATATGAACATCGTTGGATTAAGACAAGAAGTGCCACAGAAAGTGAAAGTGATGAGGAAGGTGGAGAAGCAGTAAAACTTGATGAGGATGATAATAGCAGTAAGGGATATAATGATCCAGAAAAAGATGCTAGAGAGAGACAAAGGCAGGAGAGAGATGATGCAGAAATGTATCTACTCTATTTGGCAGAGAAAGCTCAACCCAATATTTTTGCTCGTACCATGTCTGAACCCCTGAACGTGGATTCATACGGTGAGGAGATACCAGGGATGGATGTAGATGGCAATCCTATTGCAGCAGAGGTTCAGGAAGAAGAAAATGAAGGATCAGAAGATGATGAGGATGGTGAAGATGATGAGGATGGAGGTTATAATCCTGCAGCTTCTACCAGCACTGATAGTGGCGTAGACTTCTCCTATGAAGAAGAGGGATTTAACACCGACGATGATGATGATCAGTGGTGATCATCTGAAGAGCATTGGGAAAATCTTTTGAGGAAGACTTAGGAGGATTGCATTCCTTGAAGTCTTCAGATCATCTTCGTGAAAATTCACAAAGATTTTCCTAACGCTTGTAGTTGTTGGTGTTGTTGGAACTGAAGGAGAGGTCTAGTCTTCTGTAATACATGATACATCTTCTAATGCATGGTAAGTGTTTTTTTTTTTTTTTTGGGGGGGGGGGG
>NC_039362.1:11766754-11772969 GCF_003573695.1 Papaver somniferum | reverse complement strand
GGGGGGGGTTTATTTCGGCACAAGGTTTGATCTTGTAAAGGTGTTGTTTTGGTGTTGACAAAGATCAAACTCGGTAGTAGTGGTGGTAGATATTTTGCTGGTACTTGTTATGGAGGTTATGGGAATTTTGCTTATCGGACGGCATCAGAGTTGGTTGTTTAGGTGTAAGTCGAACTGGAATTGGTAGTGTGTCTATTTCTTTTGCTTATGGTTTGATTGTAAATGGACCTACTTAGTAATTAGTGGTCTGATCTGTAATGGTGATAGTGTTTGTAAATGTGGTTAATGAAATTGCAATTGTCTTTTTTAGGTTTCTCTTTGTGATTTCAACCGTGGTATGTTGAAATAAAATAAGCATTATTCTCTATCCAGTCTAATTCACTTGATGGAGAGGCATATACACACCTAGTCTGAATCTACAATCTGAGATGTTCATAATCACCAAAAGATGTTCATAATCTTAAATCACCTATAGGCTGAATCTACAATCTGAGATGTTCATAAATCATGCAATTGAGATGTTCATAATCACCAAAAGATTCTCAAATCAGGGTACAATTCACAACAACATAAAAATAAACCTAAAATTTGAAACATAGAGATGTTCATACTTCATAATCACCATAATAATAAGTTGTACCATTCAATAAATATACACAAGTGTGTTGATTTTGTTTTGCTTATTGACCTATTTTGTTTGACCATTTTTTTATTTTAGTTGTTGGTCAGGGACTTGAGATATGGCATGAGACATGAGCCAAACCATGCTGCAGTTCAAGATATTGCAATACACCAGCGTCACATAATGCCTGTCAACAAGTGCTGGCTCTATGATAAACGCGTAAACCCTGGTAAACCGTGCATGATCAACAAGTGCTGGTGTCTATGAATTTTGCAAAAAATCAATTATGATTGTAGTAATAATGTGGTAGGAAAAGTTGCGTCTGAAATTCAATAAGGAAGGAGAATTTTGTTAAATAAGGAATGAAAATTTTTAATTTTAACAAGTGTACTATCTCATTGACATGAATGCATAACGTGTCAGCATATTTAGAGATATCTTTAGGGTTACGGCAAGATTATAGGCGTCTAATTAGAACTGACAATCAGTAGTCTAATCCTACAACCTAAATGCAATATTTTTCTGCTCGGTCTCGCAAAATCCGCAAAATCTCACTTTCCATATATCACCTTGATTTTTCGTATGTTATATTCATGGTAAACATAACCCACCCACTATATTTAGATTTGTATACTAGATATGTATATGAAAAAAAACACAATATATTTAGCTAGATTTGGATCCTAGAAATAAGAAATTAGATACTTCGTTCATAAGTAAAAGAAAGAAGGAATTGAGAGGATGGGTTCTAATGAGAAATGTGTTGTTCCTGCCAATGGTCTTAATAATGATCCTCCTCCTCCGAAGGGCTTTGCTTCATGGGATGGCTTTGTGGAAAGCATTGGTGATATACTAGAAGATTTTGTCGATGAAGAATGGGAGTTATTTCATAATAAGAAAATGATCCATGTTGAAAATGATCCTCCTCCTAAGGGTTTTGCTTCTTGGGATGCATTTGAGAAAAGCTATGGTGAACATTTGGATAATGATTACAATGAATAAGAACATCGGAAGCCACCAAAACAAACAAATTTATGGCTGAGCACTCGGCATTGACTAAATTCAAGTTTTTTACATTATTTTTAGTATGCTAATTTTGTAAATGTGTAAGCACAATTATGTAGCAGTCCTAGGCCTACTGTTCAATTGTGCTCTCAATTCTTTTTTTTTTTTTTTGGTAAAGTTTTTCAGATTTGGCATTGCAATTTATGAAAAATTGGCTATATTTTCAACTCTGATACAAGACTCAATATACGGTCCCTATCATATTCATGATCCTATCACTTTAACAACAAAGCCACAACAAAATCATGGTTAACCCTAACATCCAAATCTCTACACCAAGCCCCCTTAAACACATTACTCGTTCATTATGTTTTGTCAAAAGATTGATACTCCAACAGATGAAC
This sequence comes from Papaver somniferum, assembly GCF_003573695.1. NCBI lineage: Eukaryota > Viridiplantae > Streptophyta > Magnoliopsida > Ranunculales > Papaveraceae > Papaver > Papaver somniferum. The sequence continues at coordinate 11,770,938 of NC_039362.1, read as the reverse complement.
AATGGACAGAAATTAAACAATATATGCACTTGGAATCTAAAGAAAATATTGCATCCGCAAATATTAAACATTCACAAAAACTATACTTCCAAGCAGCTTTACAAACAGACTAATTAAACATCAAAAAAAAAAAGATTACACTAATAACACAAAAACTAAAAATATATTTAACTAAACAAAAGATGATGGATCAAGATGTGATTGAATACTATTCTTGTATAGAAGAACCATGAAAACAAAGGACTAGATCAGTTACAATCCCCTTCTTCTTCACTGCTGCTGTCGACAATCGTAACCACATCTTTATATGGTCAATCATCATCGTCATCATCAACATCATCGTCTTCATCTTCATCCTCAAGCGCTGGCCCAAACCAAAATAAGTGTTCTGGATCATCTAAATCATCATCCTCATCCTCATCATCATCATCCTCAAAATCATACTCATCATCCTCTTCATCGTATTCCTCTTCTTCATCGTCCTCCTCTTCTTCATCGTCAACATCATCATAATCATCAACATCTCCAAAACAATGAACAACCTTGCAACCAAAATAAGCAACAATCTCTTTGTCTTCATCAAGAAGAAGAAATCGGAAGGAAGTTACTAGAAGAACAGTCATTTTGTCTGGTTTGATACTAAAATTTTCAGTTTTTGATACTGAAACCCTAGTTTAGAGAGAGACTTGGAAAACAAAAAGCGGTACTGTCCAGTCTCCCTTACTTGCTCGTGTTTTATACCGTGACACGCGTTTTCACTTTACCTATAGCTTAGCCACGTGCAAACTTGGCTAGTGAACAAGTATGCGGCTTTGGAAAATAAATAAAAAGTAAATAAAAAAAATATTGGATGGAAAATTAAAATCAAGGAATTTATCTGGGTGGAGATGCTCCTCGTAAATTTAGATTTGGACGATAAATACTTGTTAAGAATCATGACATCGAAATATAAATTGGTTTACAAGCTCGTCCAAGAGTGACATCGGTAAAAATGGAAAATTACCATTAAGCAATTTGTCTCGGTGGAAATACTCCCTGGAAACTTAGATTTGGATGAAAAATTCTTGCTAAGATCATGACATGGAAATAAATAAAAATTGGTTTAGAAGCTCGTCCAAGAGTGACATCGGTAAAAATGGAAAACTACCATCAATCAATTTATCTTGGTGGAGATACTCCGCGTAAACTTAGATTTGGACGATAATACTTGCTAAGATCGTGACATCGAAATATAAATTGGCTTACAAGCTCGTGTAAGAGTGACATCGGTAAAAATGGAAAATTACCATTAAGCAATTTGTATCGGTGGAAATACTCCCCGGAAACTTAGAGTTGGACGAAAAATTCTTGCTAAGATTGTGACATCGAAATAAATAATAATTGGTTTACAAGCTCCTCCAAGAGTGACATCGAGCCTTGTCGACGAAGCCAATCATAGTCGTTGAATTTATAATCCTAACCAATCAAATAAACTAGTTTCACCTGATGACCTAACATCCCCAAACATCCTTGCCAATATTATCGGCTGATCGGTCCGATACGACCAATAATGCGATATTATCGGATATTCATATGTATCGTTGATATATCATGTTTCGTCCAGATTAAAGGTACAAACATGATAAAATCCTATATTGTCGGCCAGTATTTTAAAAAATAAATACTGATCTCGGTTCTTTTAATACAAATTTAATTGTAAGAGCTAGCTAGAATTGCTTCTAAGAATATGAATTGGGATTTTAATCAAAAAAATTGCACGAAAAAGCATTTATGATCTTCCAAGGCACTAGCTAGTACTATATATATTAATCATTTATTATTTTGCTTTTAAGAATATGTGAATTGGGAGTAAAATAGTGCAATGTAGTTGACTCAGTAGTAAAGAAAAGATACTACTATATCCAAGGTACTAGTAACAAAGGAATTAGCTAGTACAATAATAAATACTTCAGTTTGCAGTGGTACTTTTTGATCTTTGATTATTTCTACTTTAACAATTTGTGTAGAATATTGTAGTGGGACCCTGTCCTAAATATCAATCGCATTATTAAATACTAGGAGTATATATACGGAACATTCCTATGATTGATTTTTGGATTTAAGGGTACATTCCTATGGTAGTTATACTTTAGGACTTATTGTTATGTGTGACTAAAAGAAAAGTATGAGTCAGTATTGTATACCCCACAGGATCTGATAACTTTTTGTCTTATCAAAAACAATAAAAAGTTGGTATAGCCTTCTCTCACTTATATTTTTTAAATTTACTATTTTTGGTAACAAGATATAAAGCAGAGAAAGAAAACAACCTAACTATATGCTTGTCACACCTTTGACTACCTAATTAGCTTTTTTCAGTCATCATTACACCTCAGTTTCTCATATTTCACTTCCACTAATATACGCAATCATAATGAGTCCCTTATTTTTGTGCGCATGCAAAACAAGAATATCTAGGTAGTTGTTACGGTCCTGCAATAAATAGGCATGTGACAGTAGCCATAATGAGTATCTTGTGCGGACTTGTTGGGTACATGCAAAAGAAAAGATAAATCTCTTCAGTACTCCTCTTCTTCTGTTTTTCCAAATAATATAGAGAAGATTATTTTTTGTTTCTAAAATGTCTGTCACATTGGGTTGGCTTGACCCAAATTTGGCATTGGTGCCAAGATTCCCTGTGGTCCAGTCTTTCCATAAATTAATGATATATTTCTTCCATTTTGGTTTGTGCCTAAATTAAAATTAAAATATGATAACTTTCATAAAATTAAAAATTGGTTTAGAAGCATATTCCCGGCGGGTGACATCGGTAAAAATTAAAAATCACCATCAATCAATTTATCTTGGTGGAGATATTCCCCGTAAACTTAGATTTGGACGATAAATACTTGCTAAGATCGTGACATCGAAATATAAATTGGTTCACAAGCTCGTCCATGAGCGACATCGGTAAAAAATGGAAAATTACCATCAATCAATTTATCTTGGTGGAAATACTCTCGGAAACTTAGATTTGGATGAGCCATATTCTCTAAGATCGTGACATCGAAATAAAATTTGGTTTAGCTGAATAAACCATGTCCAAGAGTGACATTGGTAAAAAACTTGGATATCGAGTCTTGTTGACGAAGCCAATTATAGTCGTTCGTGAATTCATAATTCCGACCAATTCATCGAATAAACTAGCTTCACCTGATAACCTAACATCCCCAAACATCCTTGCCAATATTATCGGCATATCGGTCTGATACGACCAATAATGTGATATTATCGGATATTCATATATATGTATCGCTTACATTTCATGTTTCGTCCATATTAAAGGCACAAACATGATAAAATCTTACATTACCGACCAGTATTTTAAAAAATAAATATTGGTCTCGGTTCTTTTAATACAAATTTAATTGCGAATTATGAATTATGAATTATGAATTGGGATTTTAATCAAAAAAAAATTGCAACAAAAAAGCATTTATGATCTTCCAAGGCACTAACTATAAATATATTAATAATTTATTATTTTGCTTCTAAGAATATGTGAACTGTGAATAAAATAGTGTAATGCAGTTGACTCAGTAGTAAAGAATAGATAGTACACGATCCAAGTCACTATTAACAAAAGAATTAGCTAGTATTCCAATAATAAGTACTCCAGTTTGCAGTGGTATTTTTTGATCTTTGATCTTTTCTACTTTAACAATTTGTGTAGAATATTCTAGTGGGACCCTGTCCTAAATACCAGCCCATCACTAAAATACTAGGATTATATATATGGAACATTCCTATGATTGATTTTTGGCTTTGAGGGGTACATTCATATGGTAGTTGTACTTTGGGACTTCTTGTTATGTGTGACTGAAAGAGAAGTATTACAACAAGAGCCTGTATTGTATTCCCAAGGTATGATAACTTTTGGTCTTATCAAGATAACTTTTGGTCTTATCAAAAACAATAAAAAGTTGGTATAGCCTTCTCACGCTTATTTTTTTAATTTACTTTTTTTGGTAACAAGATATAAAGCGGAGAAAGAAAACAACCTAAGTATATGCTTCTCACACCTTTGACTACCTAAACAAGTACTCCTCTTCAATTTATTCTTAAATGAAGCAGTATCTTTGATCAGAGCAATGAAGCCTTTTTTTTTTCTTTTTTTTTTTAATTTATTAATTTTTCAGTAAAAT
>NC_039362.1:11718855-11766537 GCF_003573695.1 Papaver somniferum | reverse complement strand
TTCAGTAAAATATTTTCCTTTTTTTTTTTTGAATTTATAACATTTTATTTTTGGTATCTTATCACACCTTATGGAGTTTATTCTCTCCTTCAAAAGCAGTATTCTATCAATCACAATGCTACTGCTTTTGTCAATCATCATTTTTGTTAATCATCACAATGAGTCCCTTATTTTTTGTGCGCATGCAAAAGAAGAAGATGTAGGTATCCATAATGAATATCTTGTGCGGTTGGGTACATGCAAAAGAAAAGATAGATCTCTTCAGTACTCCTCTTCTTCTAATTTTTTGTGTGCATGCAAAAGAAGAAGATCTAGGTAGCCATAATGAGTATCTTGCGCGGCCTTGTTCGGTACATGCAAAACAAAAGATAGATGTCTTTTGGTACTCCTCTTCTTATGTTTTGCCAAATAATATGGAAAAGATTAGTTTTTGTTTCTAAAATGTCTGTCACATTGGGTTGGCTTGACCCAAATTTGGCATTGGTGGCAAGATCCCTTGTGGTCCAGTCTTTCCATAAATTAATGCTATATTTCTTTCGTTTTGGTTGTGCCTAAATTAAAATTAAAATCTGATAACTGTCATAAGAGATTATGTTTATATAAGGTATATTATGGAAAACTGAGTTGACTCGACGAGTTAACATAATGAAAATTGATTGATTAACAAACAAATATCAAGCAAACAATTTGAACACGAGCATATATTAAAGAACCAATATTTTTATATTATTCATTCTAAAACTAAACGAAGCAAAATAATACCAACATCCTCAATATTAAAAAACAAAAACTACATTATTTGAAAGTTTCTTTGATAATCTGCTCAACTAAAACCATCTCATCTGGTACTCGTGTTGCAGCGTTAGCAGGCTGTGCTGGAACTTCAAGTACCTTTTCTTCTAGAGGTGTCTCCCTGGGTATTTCTGGTGTGCCAGACACAGTTTCACCAACAGGCTCATTCGAAGGAATGGGAGCATGGACACTATCCATTTCAACAGAAGCAGAAGCAGGAAGAGTAAGATTGTCAACATGAGCTTGAACTTCAGCTAACAGGGGCATGCCAGGAACCTTACACACGCCATCAATAGTTATGGTGATCCTTATCTTTATAGGGACAGCCATTACTATCCTTGGAATTGTTTTAATGCTCTCGGTATTATTCTTATTGGAACTCATTTTCTTCATCTAATATATCGATCTATCTTTTATGCTAGTGTGGTTTGTACGACCTCTTTAATTAATAGTATATATATGTATGTATTAGAAAAACCCTAATTTTTTTTAGGTTAGGATCACTATCTCCAATTACCTAATTTAGTTGTATTCCTCATATCACTCTCAAATAAACAAAATATAACACTTTCCATATTGATAAATATATTCTCATGTACGCGTACGACACCGCATTAATTTTAGTATATAGTATGATTTATCTAAATACGGAAAAATAGCACGAAAAAATTGCGTAAACACAACCATGTTGATTGAGTACGTGGAGTATATGCTTTATCTTACAGTAGATTATAATCATGTACTCTTCGCTAATGTGCATGCCTTGGCTACACTCTTGCCAAATCTGTAGGTATCTGAAGTATCTCTCTCCATGATTCGCCATGCCTAATCTTCTCTGAACAAATTTCTATTTTTGATGTAATTCCCTCGGTAATTCACACATACTCAAAGTCATGCGCAACAATTCCGTCCAGCCAAGCGCTATAACCATTCCCAAATTCTCTTTTGGCTTTCATATATTGGTCAACACCATAAATTACAGCTATGATTGGCAATAACAATATATATTGTGATCATTTTTTTTTCTTCAAAAGATTAATGTACTATGGTCATAACCCTAATTTCTTATCTTCAAAAGATTAATATACTATCGTCATAACCCTAATTTTTATATTTGCGATGGACACATAAATATAATGTTGATAAACTAGAATAAATCTCATACAAACACGTGAAAATGTCTGTTTATTTTTTGGATCATGCATTTTTAAATAAGGTATGTTGATTAAGGATGCGACCGTTGGCCAAACGGTGTAATAGTTCGCACCCCTTCGTATTACGCTTCACATTAACCGAATAGATTTTGAAACACCAAAAGACGTGAAAATTCCAACAGGTGTGTTGTTTGGGACACATATTGCATCTATTGGATGCCTATATAAGCATTCAAAAAAAAACGAAATCCTAAATACTTCTACATTAAAAAAAAAATATTTCACCAGTAATAGTAATGGAAATGTTGCCGGATTTAACTCCCGAGATACTACACCTCCTCCCAAGTACAGAAGGTATTTTGGCAAGCAAATGTGTATGTAAAGAGTGGAATTTTGTCCTGGCAGACAAAAGAATTGGAATCCTTTTCGGTTTCACTCAAAAGTGACAGAAGAAAAAGTTACGCAACTCTTCTACAGAGAAAAAATTGAGGAGGAAGATTACTACACGATGATGGGAGATTTCTATCAGATGTTATTTGGAAACAAAGGTACCTGGAATATTATCCGATCCTATGATGAAAACATGTCACACCCAATCGTTGGATCTTGTAATGGTCTGGTATGTTTTTATGTTTCACACCACAGCATACAAGATTCTATCTATATTATGAATCCAACAACGGGTGAGAACCTCCATCTGCCACAAATATGCGATCCAACATCAACGCCACAAATTAGTTGGGATCCACGATTCGTCGTAGGAGGTTTCGGCTATTATGAACATATCGGTGAATATAAAGTAGTTCGAATTCAAGTGGACGGTAAGTGGACGTACACACTCTAGGAGATAAAAGGGGATGGAGGAACATCGGAGATTTTCCTTTTACTTTTTGGGATTCAGGTGTGTACGCACATGGTTGTATTTTTTGGATAAATCATTATTTTTATGACAATATTCAGATAGTATCTTTCAATTTGGACAATGAGACATTCCAGACACATTCGCCACCCCCGCATCATATTTATGAGAATGGTGGTTTCAGTACTCCAAAACTTGGAATGGTCTTGTATGGAGTTCGCCTTTTATTTTACAACATTCACGATATTTATGATTTTCGGATTGATTTTTGGGCACCCATTTCCGATAATGATATTCATGCACCGACACCCGGTGTAGAATGGAATTGGGAACTTAAGAGGAGCATTGTCTTGGAAGAGCATTCGAATCTATGGTGGCTGCCTTATAAGCTTATAGCCTTGGGAAAGAACAACGACATCCTATTGCAAAACAACCGCTATTTAGCGTGTTATAATGAACTCACCAGAACTTTGACAGAAATTGCGGAGATAAGGTGGGTAAAGGTTAGAGTTATTCCTTACATGAGGAGTGCCGTCTCGTTGAGGAATTTTGGAGGACAATCGGAAACATGTACTGACGATGTCCATGCCACAAACATATTCGAGTGTAGTGTTTTTGTTTTTGTTTTTGTTTTGATCAGAGTAATGTAGTTTGGTGTTCAATATATATATATTTTTAATAGTACTATTTCTCATCTTTGATTTTTTTTCGTATCTTGTCTGGACTAAAAGTTGTTTTTGAAATCTGAAGAATCAGACTTGGTCTTATTTTGGGTAATAATGGTTGGTATTTTATTTAATGGAGTTAATAATTTCAAACATATTCCCGACGAATTTAGAGGGGGATTTTCTTTTATGGTGGTCAATTTGGTATAGAGGGAGGCATTTCTGTATTCCAGTTATATTTATGGTTATAAATTTTGTGAATCTATAGGGAGACTTTTATGTGTTCATTATAATAAAATCCGAGAGGGGGAAAGAAAAATGTAAAAAGAAGTGAGAATTTGAGATGAAAAGGGTATAACTGATTGATAGACAAATCAATGATGATATTCTTGAAAATGCACACGAATGAAAAAGATTTTGTAACTGATGGGGATTTGAGTAGTCGAAAAAAAATGTTGATTACGTAACTAATCGGGATTCTTTTTGTAGACGAATTATTGATTTGAAGTTGGTGTTTGACACCAAAACACAAAACCAGAACATAAATGGGAAAAACGAGAGATACATAAATTATGGTACCATTAGCCATATTTGTAGTGATAAATTCACGTTTTTTATTTTATGGATAGTTTCTGTTTTATATATCAACCAATGCCGTTGTAAATATTAAGATGTTGTAGTGACGAGTATTCTAATTCCAGGAGGTCAGCATTAGTGAATTGGTGCATAAGTAGCTGTAATGAGAATCGCAACTGGTTTCTGCAATTCAAATGAAAGACAGGAAGACCCCTTCCCCTTGATGGACTCTAGTCTTATAGAATCCATGTAATTTCAGCAATCCTTTGTGATTTCGATACAATGTCAAATTTGTGTAATAAAATTAGGCGTGATTTTTCCAAGTAGCCATTTGTTTTCAATACAATACTTGTGCTTTCTATATATCCAGTTCTTTGGTCATAAATTCAGTTTGACAATGCAACCAACAAATCCAACACCATTCAATCATACACAAGAAAACAGTCATTAAACAATAAAATTAATCCATTAGACAGTCATTAATTAAGCAACTCCAACACCATTCAGTCATTAACATTACAAAAAACATGAAAATAAATCCTAAATACAAAAAAAAAAATCAAGATTCAGTCGTCAACAGTCCACAATTTCCCATTAGACACTCTTAATTCCAATTTTTCTTTGTACTTTGATGATACCTATTTCTTCAAAATAGTAACTTGTGTAACCATTTGAAATTAAAATCTATATCATCATTTCCATTAAAGCAACTTAACCCAAATAATCCACCAGCTATAAGAAAATTGGAATTGGTAGAGTCTCACCTATTTCCATCCATCACTCGGAGTCGTAATCCGACCTTTCCCTCTCTGATCCCATATCAGTTTCAGAATCAGTCACTATGTTGAGTATGACCTCATTTTCATGTGGTGTTCGTGATAGGTATGCCTGATACTCATCCTGTATACTGATTTCAGCCTCAGGGTGATCTGTATAATCCTTATATCTTCCTGCATAAATTTATGCTCTTCTAGCCCTAATCCTTCTCATTAACAACACATCTTGTCTCCTTTCCTTTTTCTGCAACAACTGCAAAAATTCTTCTGGGTATTCTTCATCTTTTACTTTCTCTTTGGTTCTCTTTTTCTTCTCTTCATTTTCCGCCTCATATACTGAGTTTGCATGAAAAAACTCATTTCACAACAGATCCATATCATCATCTTGGTTATTGTTCTGCAAACCTACTTCTTCCTCTTCTCTCATATTCCTTACCTCTTCTTTCTTCTTCTTTTTATTCAATCTTATTGCTTTGCATATATAGTCCTTATATTTCTCTAGTTTCTCCAAATCCATTTCAAATACTGCTAATTTGAACCTCATCATCACTTCCTTTCTCTTCAAGCACTCCTCCTTATCAACTTCTTCCTCTGTCATTGGGGTCTTGCCTTTTGATGGTTTGGGACCACTCTCTTTTTTTCTTCTTCTATTCTCTTGGCTAAATTTTCTCTCTGGAAAATGAATATAATCCTAATTCCTCTTTCACATTTATTATGTTTTTTTTTCTGAGACATATTCCCAAGAGATGCATGCAGCTGTTGAATTCAAAGAAATAATAACACCCCTGTTGAATTCAAAAAATAATAACACCCTACTAAAATGTCATGTATTTTCATACCTACTTCATAATATAATGGTTATCCTTTAAATTTTGTTTCCTTTTATATAAAAATTCAGTTATAGGTTTAAGCTATAACCGCTTATTAGATAAAACGGGCAAATATGCTTTACTTGCCTGCTCATTAAGGACGCGACCTTTCAAAGATAAAACATGCAAATATGCGTTACTTTTCTGCTCATTAAAGACGCGACCTTTCAAATAATGGTTGCTCATCAAGGACGCAACCATTCGCCAACATGTGTATTAGATGTCTATATAAGCATTACTCGTATCTGCTTGTAGCATTCTACAATATTAAGAAAATCTTAAATGCTTTAAAAAAAATTTTTTTGATAATCTTTCATCAGTATAATAGTGATGAATATGTTGCCGGAATTAACTACCGAGATACTACAGCACCTCCAAACTGCAGAAAGCATTTTAGCAAGGAAATGTGTTTCCAAAGAGTGGAATACTATCCTCGGGGACAAAAGAATTGGACTCCTTTTTGGTGTCACACCAAGAATAGGGAAAGAAGTTACTCAACTCTTTTATAAAGAGGAATATTTCAACCCGATCGTAACAGCCAACAATCACGACGCCCCGAATGATGGAACCCATGAAGATTTGACTAAGTTGCACCCAATATTTGGATCTTGCAATGGTCTGGTTTGTTTTTATGTTTCACACCACGACATACAATATCCTGTATATGTTATGAATCCATAAACTTGTGAGCACCTACGTCTTCCACAACTATGCATCCCAATTATTGCACGAGATCAAGTACTTTCTTTGTATCCTGCAATTGGGGGTTTCGGATACTGTCAACGTACCGATGAGTACAAGGTAGTTCGAATTCACATGGATGGTAAAGTTCAAATACACACTCTAGGAGACAAGAAGGGATGGAGGAACATAACATGAGATATTCGTTATATTTTTCGCAGTTCAGGTGTGTACGCACATGGTTGTATTTTTTGGAAGGATTGTTGTCAGTGGGATAATGGCATAGTTTCTTTCAATTTGGACACTGAGACATTTCATCAACATTCGCGACCCCCGCATCATATTCCTAGGAGTTAGTTCCCATAAGTTGGGATGGTTATGTTCGGAGTTCGCCTTTTATTTTACTACATCCATGAGGTATGTGATGAGGGGATTAATCAGCCCCGGATAGATTTCTGGGCACCCATTTCCAAAAAAAATATTCATACATGGGCAACTGGTGGGGAACGGAATTGGAATCATAAGATAAGCATTTTCTTGGAAAAGGATGAGGATGAAGGGTGGCCGACCTATTACCCGATAACTTTTGGAAAAAACAAGGACCTCCTATTGTGGCAGAATGGGTGTTTATTGCGTTACAATGCACTCACCAGAACTTGGACGGAAATTTGGGGGACACAACTGTGGGAAACAAGCAAGGTTGCAATTATTCCTCATATGAGGAGCACTGTCTCGTTGAAGAATTTTGGTGGACAATCAGAAACATGTACTCATGATGTCCATGCCACTAACACATTCCTTGGGTTATCTATGTAGCTTTTTTTTTCTTGTAGTTGTGTTGTTTTTTATTTTATTTTTTGTTTTTGGTATTTGTATTTTTTTTCTATGTACAATTTATTCCTTGGGTATGTAGCTTTTTTTCTCTTGTAGTTGTTTTTTTTTTCTTTTTTTTTCCCTTTTTTGATGTTTGGATTATTTTCTATGTTGAAATGTACAAATTAGTTTGGGTCATTGTTTAACTAGCCAACCTTTGGTTTTTTTCCTTTTTTTTTGCATTACACCTATGGTCCAGCCGTCCGGGCCACCCCAACCCACCTAGGTAATTAGTCGAAAAGTAGAAAAATTATTTGGGTATTTCCTAAGAGATCATGATTTATTTTAGTTTGTTATGTTTGGAATGTATATATTAGATTAAAAAGTAAATTAGATAAACATGAAAATATTCATTCCATATCTCATTATACTGCTACAATATCTCATTTTTTAGTAATATGGAAATTGAAATATTCGGTGTAAATACCAAAGAATCGTGATTTGAGATAATGATGGAAAACCTAAAAAAATTAGATTTTTCAAATTACACCAAGCATAGAAAAAAACTAACATAGAGTATTAAGAGGGATTGTTGATATGAGATTGACGAGAGGATCCAAAAACGTCCTAGACTGATGCGACCATTCGCCAACAGGTATATTGGATGTCTATATATATATAAGCTTTATACTCGTATTTGCTTGTAGCATTCACAATAAGAAAATCCTAAAAGCTTGTAATTTTTTTTTTTTGATAATCATTCATCAGTATAATAGTGATGGATATGTTGCCGGAATTAACTACCGAGATACTTCAGCGCATCCAAGCTGCAGAAAGCGTCTTAGCAAGCAAATGTGTATGCAAAGAATGGAATACTATCCTTGGGGACAAAAGAATTGGATTCCTTTTTGGTGTCACACCAATAATGGGGAAAGATAAAGTTACCCAACTCTTTTATAGAGAGGAAGATTTCAGCCGGATCGTAACAGACAACAATCACGATGCCCCAAATGATGGAACCCATGATGATTGGACTATGTTGCACCCAATAGTTGGATCTTGCAATGGTCTGGTATGTTTTTATCTTTCACACCACGACATACAAGATCCTATTTATATTATGAATCCAGAAACTGGTGACCACCTCCATCTGCCACAATTATGCATCCCAATTGCACCGGATCCAGTACATTCGTAGTATCCACGATACAACGTAATTGGGGGTTTCGGCTACTGTCAACGTACCAATGAGTACAAGGTAGTTCGAATTCACATGGATGGTAAAGTTCAAATACACACTCTAGGAGACAAGAGGGGATGGAGGAACATAGCAGGGGAGATTCCTTATACTTTTCGGAGTTCAGGTGTATATGCACATGGTTGTATTTTTTGGAAGGATTGTTGTCAGCAGGATACTGGCATAATATCTTTCAATTTGTACATTGAGACATTCCATCAATATTCGCCACCCCCGCATCATATTCCTGGGAGTGAATTTTGGATTAATACTTACCCATCATTTTGGATGGTCATGTTCGGAGTTCGCATTTTATTTTACTACATCCATGAGGGATTGATCGGCCTCGGATAGATTTCTGGGCTCCCATTTCCGAAGAAAATATTCATACATGGGAACGTGGCGGGGAATGGAATTGGAATTATAAGATAAGCATTATCTTTAAAGAGGATGAATGGACGACTTATAACCCGATAGCCTTTGTAAATAACAAGGACCTCATATTTTGGCAGAATAGGCGTTTATTGCGTTACAATACACTCACCAGAACTTGGAAGGAAATTTGGGGGACACTATCGTGGGAAACAATGGTTGCAATTATTCCTCACATGAGGAGCGCTGTATCGTTGAAGAATTTCGGTGGACAATTGGAAACGTGTACTCATGATGTCCATGCCACTAACACATTCCTTGGCTTATCTATGTAGATTTTTTTTTCTTGTAGTTGTGTTTTTTTTTTTGGTATTTGGATTTTTTTCTATGCTGAAATGTACAATTTATTCCTTGGGTTATCTATGTTGCTTTTTTTTTCTTGTAGTTGTGTTGTTGTTTTTTTTTTTGGGTGTTTGGATTTTTTCTATTTTGAAATGTTCAACTTCGTGTATAAACATGATAGTGTTGCCGCTAAATGTTGGGTCATTGTTAAACTAGCCAACCTTTGGTTTTTTCCTTTTTTTTCCTTACACCTATGGTCCAGACGGCCTGGCCACCCAAGCGACCTAGGTAATTAGTTGAAAAGTAGAAAAATTATTTGGGTATTTCCTAAGAGATCGTAATTAGATAAATATGAAAATATTCATTACATATCTCGTGAGATCGTGTATTAAATTAAAAAGGAAATTAGATAAATATGAAAATATTCATTCCATATCTCATGATTTAGTTTAGTTTGTTATGTTCGTAATGTATATTAGATTAAAAAGGAAATTAGATAAACACGCATATATTCATTCCATATCTCATTATATTGCTACAATATTCAGTGTAAATACCAATGAATAGGTGATTTAAGATAATGATGAAAAACCTGAAAAATTAGGGTTTTCCTTAGAAATATATATTAATTACACCAAGCATAGAAAAAAATTAACATAGAGTATTAAGAAGAAAATGAGTTCTGCTAAGAAGGACTGTAGAGATGAAACTGACGAGAGGATCCAAAAATGTCCTCGACTGATCGCTGGTCCTCGTAAATTGAGGATTATCATTACTGTGGACGAAGTAACTACTGTTCCTGGTGTTCCTATCGACGTTATAATTAGTTCTGTTGTCACTAGTGTTGAGAATGATGATGTTCCAATTTATGATGATGTTATTCCTGATGTTCCTATGGACGTTGTAATCACTAGTGTTGAGAATGTTGATGTTCCTGCTTATGCTGATGTTTCTACTGTGAATGATGATGTTCCTGCTTCTATTGTTGAAATTATTGATGAACATCCCGATGTTCCAGATATGCCAGAGAATCCAAAAGTTAACAAGAATGTGGAGCCTGATGAAGCATAAAATGGCAAATCTGAGGATGACAAGGCGCCCAAGCCTGCTGGTTGGAGTGACCACGTTCACCTCAGCATTGCGAGAAGAACTGTTTGAAGATGGGGATGGTTCATTTGATATATTTTTTTTTTGTTGATGATAGGGTTTGATTTATCGATTTCTTTTTGTGGACGCTTTGAAAGTTGTTTTCATTTCTTGTTTCGTTTGCCAATTTTGTCATTTAGAAGGTGATGTTTGGAATCATGAAATAAATCAGATAATTATTTACAAGTTCACAGACTTTACAGAATGCCATATACTCTTGCAAATTTTTATTTATTTATGAGGTGTGCATTCTTTTGGAAAAATAAATATAATTAGCTGAAAGAACGGAGGAAATGTAGAAAAATACAGTTGTTCCTCCATGTAAACAATAAGAATCAATATATCACTTTAGGTCTGATCTTATTATCTCCTTGCCAACACTTTTAACAAAATACGAGTTTGAAAAAGTAAAGTGCTATTGAAAGTAAAGTACTACTATACGATGATGTTAATGACAATGATCTCTGCTTGGATTTGGATGATAATGAGGAACTAGACTAATCTGACAAAGAACCAGAATCATCTAAAAAGTTCTTTGCTTTTTAAACAGGGTTTTTGCTGAATGAACTTTTAGTTTACATATTTTTAAATATAAAGCATTTCGTCTGACCATTTTGTTTTCAGTAGTGGTTGTATTTATTTTTTAAGTACTTCACTAGATGCAGGCTTTTTATGCGGATAGATAGGTTGACATTTATGTGATGAATGATTCACGTTGAACTTTTATGTTTTCTGGAAATGATGAACATGAAAATGGATGGGTTTAGTTTCTTTATCTTTAGTAGCTTACTGTAAGATTAGAATAATACGTTTCCTACATAGGTGCCATTAATAATTCAAAATCATACGTTTCCTCCATAAACCAAGAACAATGCAGGAGACAACCCAGCTTAAAATTATTAAGGAAAATAATATTCGAAATATGGAAGTAATTTTTTTCTATAGCCTCTTCTCGAGTTGGTTAGAGATAGGAAACTAAATTTTGGGAAACGATTTTATCATAACTGTCTACGATATATTCTCTCATAAAATAAGGAAACTAACCATATTGGTTACACATCAAAAATTTGGAAATAAAAAAAGAAAACACCAAAAATCTTTTGTTTGGCGGGTGATGAAAATGAATTTTACTGGGTGGGTTGATTTCAAAAGGAAAATCAATTCCCGCCAGATGGTTTGGTTAAATTCCAAAAAGAAAAAGAAATATCAGTTCGATCTACTTTTTCAGTTTTTATTACTCGGTTAATTCTCTCTATGATATCATAATTTTACTACTATCTGTAATCTTTACAAGGAACCCACCTCTTCAGACTCGATCGTTGCTGTTGGTATTATTTCTACAACCCATTATCGAATGAATATTAAATTGATGTTAGATTTTTTGTTCGATCTCATGGAATCAGATGTTAGATCTTATAGGTTTACTAGTTAAAGCATGATTATGATTTTTATTCTATCACTTCTTATAGGTTTACTAGTTAAATCATGAGTAGGGTTTTTATTCTATTACTATCTCTAATATTTACAAGCAATCTACCTCTTTAAACTCGATCTTTGTTGTTGGTAATATTTCTACAACCCTGAATGAATATTAAATTTATGTTATATTTTTTGTTTTATCTCATGGAATCAGATGTTAGATCTTATAGGTTTATTAGTTAAAGCATGATTAGGGTTTTTATTCGGTTGTATCAAAGAACAAGTTAATGACAATCACGGGTTGTACTATGAGATGTGATTTCATTTTGTTACAACAATAATATTTTAGTCTTAAGTTACATGCATGAACTATTATAATATTTAGTTAAGGATCTTTCTTTCATGTTACTTAGTTAGGCTTTACTAGTTAGTTAGGCTTTACTAGTTAGTTAGGTTTTACAAAATAAAAAATAAATAAAAAACTTAACGATGCTATTTTTTTCTAGGGTATTTGTTATTGTTTGGGTTGGATTTTGATTAAGAGTTAATAACTCTACTTTGATCGACGATGTTGTGTCAATCATATTTATATACAAGGATTCTCAAGATTTAATCTTTTGAGTCTCTGTTACTTGGCGAGCCTGTAACGTCTGCATTTTAAGTTGACACTTTTAATAATTAATACCATGTTGCTGGTTGGCCAATTTGACCATATCTTCAAGCTAAAAATTGATAATCATTATCTGGTGCTTTAGTGCTCTTGGATTTTGTAACAAAAAGTTATATAAGACCGTTTAACCGGTACCTTTCGCTTTGTGAATAACACAATAATCATGAGGAGATTTTGTGTGTTGCAGTGATGTTTTTGCCTCAAGTTACATGCATCAATGAGTTCATGTTTGTTTTCTTTTCATATAATAGAAAATAAGTGTAACACATGTTGCCTATCCTGTTAGGTTTAGCTAATATTTTCCAAAATAAGCTCAAATTCCTGACTGAGATGCACGTACCTACACATCTTTTGTCATGAGAGAAGATGATGATTACGACCAATGGAGGGAATCAGATGATGAGGTGGATTCTGAAGAAGAAACGATGGATTTAGATGAGAGCCATGATGACATTGTACAATCAGATGACGATGATGGTGATGATATGGTCCACACTGCTAGATTTGAAGAATTAACAGGTAATGTGCGAAACCTTGTACTTATTTGTTTCTACTTAAACATCACATGGTTTCATATGTTGCCTCGTGTGAATGGGGAAAAACGATTTGCTGGTTTTTACGGAATTCAAGAGTCGACCGTGTGGAGACTCCTTGAACCGAGCGAAATGTTGAACCTCACACAGATGCACTGCAAGAAGGGAGTGCTTCAAGTTCGAGAGATCAATCTGTAAGACACCGGCCTAAACCAAGAACAATGGCCATTCCAGAGTCAATTCGGTCACAAGAGAGGATGGGTTGATCTGTAGGAGGGATGCTGAGAAATGCGTGAGATCAATGGTGATCTGAGATTGTAGGTGTGTTGTGAATTCAGCGTGAAAATGCTCTGAATGATTGAATTTTGCTCAATTGAGAGTAATTTAAGTGAGTTCGTGTAGACGAAAGATTGTTTGTATGAACTTTGATGAGAAATTGCTCGTTTTGGCGAATGTTGTTCGATTGTTCGAAAAACCTCTGTCTTTTCAATCAGGATTCAGGGACATTTTATAATGCCGTAGTTGGAAACACCATGATCCCATGAAGTGCGACAGTTGCTGGAATCAGAGAGTGGGAAGTGGGGAAATCATGTTAAAACCAATTACTCATCGTGCGGAGACTTGGTTAACTTTCCACCCACTACTCTGCTGAATCTTCCAACTGATTGCACGACTTGCTCATATTCTCGTCGTGGGTGAACACACGTGGCGTGGACCGCCAGACCAAAACCCTAGTTAATATCCCCTCATGTGACACGATTGAAATCTCGTGATTGTGGAGTCAGTTGCTGACTTTATGGGACGATGAGTCCATGTAGCGCTGAGTTGAACATGATTAGCAAATGTTTCGAAACTCATGAATTTAATGTGTCTGCTGAGACGAGGTATCATTATATCCTAAGACGAGCAAAACTGTGTTGCTAAATTGTTGAATATTGGTAGTTGAAACAATATTCTTTGATTTGAGCAAATATTGCTAGTCTGAGCGAATATTGCTAATTGAATAAATATTGCCGGTTCGAGCGAATATTTCTAGTTCGAGCAAATATTGTTCTTCTTTTGATGAATTGTTGGTAGCTGGACCAAATAAAATATTAATTTAAGTTACTGACTGCTGGGTCGAGCAAAATAAATATGAATATCAATCATGGAATCAACATAAAATTATCAGAGTGTTCGAATCTGCACAAAATCACGTTTCTGCAGAGCTTTGTATTCAAAACCCTAATTTTACCGAAATGATGATTTATTGCAAATTAACACGGGACCGACTACATGGGATGACGGGTTCACCATATAACGCCCTGATGCTCGAATGAGCAAAAATTACCAAAGTCTCTTGAGGACCAGTTGGTGAAAGAATGATTAAATGTTGGTTTAATCATTTACTGAAATAATGCT
Source organism: Papaver somniferum (assembly GCF_003573695.1). NCBI lineage: Eukaryota > Viridiplantae > Streptophyta > Magnoliopsida > Ranunculales > Papaveraceae > Papaver > Papaver somniferum. The sequence continues at coordinate 11,752,232 of NC_039362.1, read as the reverse complement.
CGTGTGAGCAACAAATCATAAAACCTGATGTAGAAAATATGAGGGGCCGACCAAGAGGTCATGAGACCGGATCTTAATGGTCGTGGGACCAGTAGATGGTCGTTTGAGCGAACTTCCAATTGTTTGGAAAGAGTTCGAACCTAATATGAGCAACTAAGCAAATTAGGTTAAAATCATTAAAACATGCGGGACCAGCTGTTTGCAAGCCTCAGGGTCACCCTTGGTCGGTCAAGGGTATGTGACCGTGTCACCATAGTGTTCGTGCTTCATTCCTGAGAATTTTGATATTTTCTGATGCACGTTTGAGCAACATTTGGAGAAAATATGCAAAATCCATGGTTTTGCTGAAACCGGCAAAAATACATGAGATGATGAGAATAATAAATAAACAAGGAATCACAAGGTGTGGGACGGGCCACGGCTAGGGCATGGACGGCCGGCTGACACGCGGTCCCACATGCTTTTCCCACTTTTATGTGATTTTATGTATTTTTCTTTGATTTAAGGGAAATTCCATGAAACTGGAGAGTTTGGTGAAATTAGGGAACTTCCATGAGATGAGAGACATAAATTAAAATATAAAATAGGGAATGGGAGTGTGGGACCGGCAATGGCCGTGGCATGGCCGGCCGGCCAATGGGCGCGGCCCCCAAGGCACTCTTCCCAATTTTATGTAATTTTGATGATTTTAGATATTTTTTCATAAAATCAAAGGGATTTGTTGAAAACCAAGATATTTTGTTGAAATCAGGGAGTTTTCATGAAATCAGGAAACCAAACACCAAATAATAATAAAATAATAGGCGTGTGGGACCGACTAGGGCATGGCCGGCCGGCTAGAGCCCGATCCCACAAGTTTTCCTAATTTTTTTTACTATTTTCCATGATTTTAGAGAAAATACATGAAATTATGTAATTTTAGGGAAAATTCATAAAATCAAGGAATTTTCATAATTTGAGAAGGAATAATAAAATAATTGGACGTGAGGTGTGGGACCGGCCACGGCCAAGGCATGACCGGCCGGCCGACGGTCCCGCGACACCTTTCCCTAATTTTATTATTTTTTGATAAAATCATGTGATTTAGATAAAAATACATGAAATTAGGTAATTTTCATGATTTTAGGGAAAATTCATAAAATCAAGGAATTTTCATAATTTGAGAGAAATAATAAAATAATGGAGACGTGAGGTGTGGGACCGACCACGGCCAAGACATGGCCGGCTGGTGCTCGGTCCCGCGACACCTTTCCCTAATTTTATTATTTTTTGATAAAATCATGTGATTTAGATAATTTCTTTGAAATAAAGGAAATTTGCTCGAACGAGAGGATTTTCATGAGATCGTGAAAATAATAAAAATATGGTAAAATATAAAATTGGGCGCGGGACTAGTCACGGCATGACTGGCCAGCTGGTGAGCCTAGTCCTCTGGCGCTTTTGTTTAATATTTTATTATTATTATTTTCCCTTCCTATTTTACATAGGTTCCTCGTTCGTTCGTATTTTTTAAATGCTCGTTCGTGCATTCAAAATGCTGGTCTGTACATTATCTTCTAATTACACTTGCACCATTTTTGTCAGGGCTTATTCGATGCTCAAATGCCTGTTCTGTTGAATATTTATTACTAACCTGTGGAATTCTGCTGGGAAGAACCACAGATTGAAGTAACGAAATATAACGAGGAATCGTAGAATATTGCTGAATATTTAGGAGATTAATTAACGACTCGTAGAATATTTATGGATATTCAGACGATGGCTCGTAGAATATTGCTGGATATTCAGACGATTTAAGATAATTCATTGTTGGCTCTATACTAGAAGATCTTCCTGTCTAGGAGCATTAATTATCTGAGGGTTGAGCAATATGAACTTGCTGGAGTGTCATATTCCTCTTGCATAGTCGGGGGAAATCTGGTTACATCCCGAAGACGTTATCGCTCTATACTAGCAGACATGCTGTCTAGGAGCCGCCCAATCTTTCAATTCTATACAGTATGAGATGTGTCGTGGCCTCAACTGAGAGACTGCATATCTTCATCTTCTCTGAGAGACTTTCTCCATCAGAGGTGGCATGAGCTTTCATGCACAGAGACATGAGTCTCGATACTCATCCGATTGCCGGATCCGGAGTAATTACTAAAATTGCTCAGTATTCATGAGATGTGTCGTGGCCTCAGCTGAGAGACTACACATTTACACGTACTCTGAGAGACAACCTTCTCAGTCAGAGATTTATGACATGAGATTTCATGCTTTAATGAAAGACATGAGTCTCAATACTCATCTGGTTGCCGAATCTGGAGTATAGTTTTACAATTCTACCCTTTGTCGAAAATCCACCATCTAAATTATGTATTGATACTAAATATTTTACTACTAGTACTAGTTACTACTAGTTTACTAGTATACTATACTATAGTAGTATACTAGTTTAGTATAGTAAAGTAGTTACATAATTTACTAGTATACTAGTTTAGTATAGTAAAGTAGTTACATAATTTACTAGTAAAGTAGTTACATAATTACTAGTATAATAGTTTAGTATAGTAAAGTAGTTACATAATTTACTAGTAAAGTAGTTACATAATTTACTAGTAGTATACTACATATTTTACTACTAGTACTAGTTACTACTAGTTTACTAGTATACTATACTATAGTAGTATACTAGTTTAGTATAGTAAATTAGTTACATAATTTACTAGTATACTATACTATGTATCACCGTATTGATACTACTAGTATGTAGTAACATACTACTAGTAACATTTACATGTGTTGATACTAATTAGACCTGGAAGGGTGTTTTAGGAATTTATAAAATACACTTTATAATCTCCATGAAGTTTTTGGACTAGAGAGTAAATAATCTGGTCCAAAAACATGTTTTTGGACTAGAGAGTAAATCTTTTCCACGGGTGGACTAGCCATTAACTGGGTCTGTTAGAACTGGACTAGCCAGTAATTCCTACTTTACTTTAAGTAGACATAATAACCCTGTTGTTCAAGAATTATGGATTATTATCAGTTTCTGCGTTATGGTGGCGATTTGGTTTGTTAGGGACATAATTTTCTTTGATATAGGAAATTGGAGTTTAGAAAGATCAAGAGGAGAATTCTTCACCTCACTCATGATTCTGCTGTCAAATTAAAAGGTTCTATGTGGAATTTTGTTTATGACATGCATATCTTAATATTGGTTGTAGGCCTTTGAAGTCTGTCATAGTTGTGGAGTGTTATTTCTTACTTCGTGAGAAGCATATTACCTTATTGTGCTGTGACGGAGCCTCTAAATGTAACCCAGGTCTCGCAGGGTACGGTTTTGTTGTCAGGAACCATTTAAAACATTTTGAAGGTACTGAATCTGGGGGTCCTGGGGTAGCTACCAACTATACTGCTAAAATTATGGCTGCCATTTGTGCTATGCAATGGGCAGTCACTCATCAGAGGTGGAGAATCATTATTCATTCCGCCTCGAAAGCTATTCTCTATGCTTTCACGAACAGGAGACTCCCTTGGATGTTTTGGTCTAGGTAGCACAAAACTTATTCCTGTCTGCATCCTATTCACTTAAGACATGCTTTCCTTAGCTTCTTGGCAGATTGCTTTTTGCATTACAATTCAAGGCCTGGCTTTTTACAACGGCTTGATTATCCCTTTTTTTTTTGAAGCAACTTGAATATCCTGACATCCCCTATATCAGATTTTGAATTGTAGTGGCTGTTTTCTGGGATTTTATTTTTGTTTAGTTTTTTGATTCTCTGATTTCGGCCTTAAGAATCTCTTGTCCATCTATTTGATCCTTTTCTTTTGTATCAGTTGATTTAATATTACATGAGAACCTGTAGTTCTATATGTGACCCGTTTAAGTGGAATCAACTGTACAGTATACCTTGTAGAAAATCAGCAGATGAATTGTAGCAAGAAGTATGTGTACAGAGAAATTGTAAAGCTGCAAGCTAGACTGTTGCATCAGTTTTGTATTTATATTCTCTAGTATGCAATTTGACTTCTAGACTCTGACAGTTGCCAGGAATCATTTGTCTGAACTCACTTACTCTCTCAGAAAGTAGACCTACCCTCCACAGCAGTTGGAAAAACCAGGAAAGCTAGTCATTGCTAGCTGTTCCAGACTCCTCACTTTGCGGTTAGTTTCCATGATATTTTCTTTTGGTCACTGTCTTGCTCTTCAGAACGAGTGGTGTCTGGGAATATGGACCTAGCTACTTGAGTTTTGAATAGGCCTGCTTAGTTTGGACAATATGAGAAAAATAATTGCAGTGATGGCAAGTCCAGCTTCAAGGCTTGCGAATAAGAGATGATGAGAGTTCTGTCCTGTGTAAAAATTTGAATTTTAGACTGCTTAACGGATGGAACTAACATTACAACATTGTTGGGGAAGAGCAGCAGCTGCTGCTATTGATGTTGAGAAAATTGTTCAAGCTTTAAATGGTGGTCTGGCAAGAGTTCCTTGGAGGTTAGTTTATTATGTGAACCAGGTAAAACAGATTGCTTTGAAATTTGGTCAGGTCGAATTCTCATCCATTATGAGAGGGCAAACGAAGTTGCCCGTCGACCGGAAACTGAATTTTACAGTGAATAATTGATTGTTACTAGTGGTTGATGCAGGAGAAGTTGCAGATTTAAAAAGAAGCTTGTTGGGCAGGAAATATTATATGGAACCATAAAAACCCTAGGAAGACTTGTTTTGTTCTCTGGCAAGCTGGCATAGGTTAGACCACAATCAATACTTCAATTAATATGTCAGTGGAATTCAGAAGCCTTTTGACGGAGAAGCATAGTGGGGACCGAAAACTTTGATAGTGCTTTCCAAAACCGATTAATGATGCAGCAATAATGAGTGCCAAGTTTATTGCTTCCAACTTTGGAAGTATACAGTGGCGTTTCAGTTATGATTTGTAATGGTATAGTAGTAGTTCTCTGGCAATCTTTCCATTTTCTCCTTTTGGGAAGAATCCACCGGGAACATGTTCGCTCCCAGTTGCATATACAATCCTCAAAACTTCACGCGGTGTTCCAGCGTAAGATAGGGAATTATAGTCAGCTGACAACAAGTTGCTGGTTGTTCGATTCTCTGCTCCCAAGTATGGAGGCACACGGATACCTTCATCTTTAATGCCGCACATCCCTAATGCATTGCTCAGCGCTGAGACACGCTCTGTATATTTGGCGACAGTGTGATCATATGGGTACACTTTATAATCTGCCCTCTCGTACAGATACTTCCTTATGACAGCGTCCTGCCCTGCTGCTACTCCTAATAAATCTGCTAACAGCTGCAACAACACACACCAATATGCAGAACTTATATTACATAAAAATTAACGTTCAAATATGAACGACAATGAACTGGACAAATTATACTACCTCTGATTTCAGGACGAGCGATTTTTTTCACTTTTTTAATTTACGATATTTTTAGATAAAAGTTGAAAAGATGAAAGTGTCATTTTTTCTGAGACGGAGGGAGTGTATAATGGTATAACTAGAGTTTGTACCCTTTTGGTTTTCCATCCCTTGATGAATGGATTCGCACCAACGTAAGTGTTAATTCCATAGTATGGAATCACGTATGCAGCCAACATGAAATTCAGGGTGTTTGCGTATGGATCAAACGGAGGATCCAGAGGATATCCAAACGCATTATTCATTATCTTAGCAAAAATACTAGCACTGAGATCCACCAACGGCCTTGGAAATCCACCAACTGTCGTTTTAATAGCCCTAATAATATAAACAATGCCATAGTTATGAATTGGACGAGAAAAAAAATGGAGGAAAGCTGCAAAAATCTACCTTATATGGCCAACTTGTTGATATCCAAACTCCTCGATAATACGGCTAACAAGTTTATCAAGATTAGCCTAGTTTAATTGGGGGCCATAACTTCCAATTGGGGGCCATGGAATTTTGTTTGCCCCCAAAATTTTCAGGGATGTAAATATCGCAATATGAATATACTATTTTACCCTTCACTAACTGAAAATCAGTTTCACTAATTAACTACGCTAATTAAGACCCCTGATCTATATATCCTAATTAAATCAAAGAGAAAATCAGTTTCTCTTTTATCTTCATCTTCCTCTCCTTCCTTTCTCTTCTCCACCTCCACCATTAACGACTCCACCTCCACCGAGGAAAATTCTTCGAACTGATTCATCGCGTAATCGTCGATGATAAAACTTTAATCGACGATTAACTTCTTCTACAAATATGGCTAAAACAAAGCAAACCGCTCGCAAAACACTTCAAATTCCTAATCTTGTAGATACGGTGAATGCAAAGGTGTACGTGCGAAGAGCTCCTGAAGCAAGCAAATCGAAACCCAAAAAGGGAATGGCTCCAATTAGAGGGTACGTGAACTTAAACCCACCTCCTATTCGATGTTTTGGTTGTTTTTTGATTGTGTAATCGAGATTGGTAACTGAAAAATAGAAGTTACAGAGTGAGAGTCGTTAGCATCGAAGAAATAATACCCTAACGACTCTTACATTGCATGCTTTTTCTATGAAAAATCGTTAACCTGTTAGTGTAAATATGACGACCCTTGTTCTGCTACTTCGACCTTTTGTGCCCTAGAATAGAGTCGTCGCCATATTAGGTTGAAGATGACGACTGTAGTTTGACGACCCCAAATTAGTGCGTAACGACTCTGGGTTGAACTTGAACTGCCTTCTGTTGGAGAAAACGATAGAGTCGTCAGTAGTATATAATCCCTAGACTAGAGTCGTCAGTAATCTATAATCCCTAGAGTCGTCATCTCTTTTATAGGGTCGGCAGTTACTTGTTTGACAACCCAAGTTTAATCTTTAACGACCCTTTAAGGACCAAAATCATCCTCATTGTCCAATTTTTGCAAAGAGTCGTTACCTTATAAATTACAGACGTTACCTTGTAATGAAGAGTCGTTAGTTGTTAGAGCATATCATTGACGACTCTTTAACTGATAGAGATAAAGTTGATGTCTTATAAAAAAAAATTTCGTGTTTGGAATGTAGTGACAAGAAAACGAAAGACAAGGTTGAAATCACGAAAACTCCTCCTTCGAAACCTCCCCGCAACGATAAATACTTACTTGCCGGTCCATTGCGCGGAAGAAGGCCGAGTGAGGTATCATTTTCTATCACCGAACCAAGAGACAAAGGTAATGAGTTGTACGATTCGTCAGAATCAGACACTCTTGTTGTTTCAGCTAACACTAGTGCTGAAGAAGAAGATGAACAATAAGAAGAGCAAGTAGATGAGGAACAGGGTGTAGTTAATGAGATACAAGAAGAAGAGATTCAAGAAGAAGAAGAGAAACAAGAAGAAGAGCAAAAAGAGGAGGAAGAGGGTGAAGGTAATGGTAGTGGTGATGATGAGGATGATGGTAATCAGGAGGAACAACATAAAGGTAATAATGGCGGTGATGATAATGATGATGAGGAGGAAGAGAATGAAGGTAATGATGATGAAAAGGATGAAGGTGGTGATGATGGTAAAACCACTGTTGAGGATGAGGAAGAGAATGCAAAGGCGAAAAAGTCGGTAAAGAGGGTTAAGAAGGATGGAATAGATATTGCACCCAGTGCGAGACACATTCCCGCTACTCATTTGATGTTGCCTCCTCTTCGAGGTGGTAAACTTAGAGGAGAACCTAGAGATGGGGGCAAAGTTCTATTTGAATATCCTGGATCGTGGGCTCATTGCATTAGTGAGACAATCGTAAGAATCCCAAATTTGCTTGTTATTTGATTAGTTGGTGTTAACTTGTTTATGTTTTGTTTTTTAAATACATGTTTGTTTATGTTTTGTAGGATCATAAGGATGCCACACGTCTTTTCCGTCACCAATCTTCTTTCAATAAAATGGAGTTGTGGCTGCTAGAAGGTGAATGTGCAAGAGTTAGAAATTTGGTTCAAAACTCAGGTTTGTACAATGTCGTTGTGAACTCTATGATTGTGTATGACAAGGTCGCAGTATCTAGTTTCTGTGAAAGTTATCACGCTGAAGTTGACACATTCCAACTTCCTTTTGGTGAGATGGAGATAACTCCTGATGACGTAGAACAGATATTAGGGTTGCAGGTCGAAGGCAAATCAACCGGTGAGAAGTTCAAGAGAAGGCCTAGTTGGGAAGACATCTATACATGGACCAAGAACTTGTTTGGCTGGGATTCCGAGAAGACTAATGGGCTTTTCGAGAAGGGACCTAAGTACCCGAAGAAAGAGTTCAAACTTTTAGATATTAGGAACATGTTTTCTGGGACAGAAAAGAAGGAAAAAGAAGGAGGTCTCTCTGATATGGAATGTCGCTATGCGGTGGCTGGGTATTTGTTGTATGTCCTTGCGTCGGTTACATTTCCTGACAGCAAAGGTAATCGGGTGAGCGCCAACCTTTTTCAGCTTTTGGATCCCTTGGAAGATGTGAGCAAGTACTCTTGGGGGACTGCCGTAATTGCACACCTGAATTGTCAGCTTTCTCAGGGATCTCGCAAACTAACTTCTCAAATTAATGGGAATTTGGCTCTAATCCAGGTATTTGGATTGATGTAAGTTTTCTTATTTTTGTACATTTTAAAAATTGAATTATTTATGTTTATTTCATTGGTTGCTATAGGTGTGGATTTATGATCATTTCCCATCATTGATCAAAGATAATGAAGATGTGGAACTCAACCCAAAATGGAGCAAAGGTAGTCCAACGGGAACCAAATACTTGTTCACTGGTTCTCAAGATAGGGAACAAACTGATGCGTTGATACAAATGCGTCAAAAACTTGACAACATCACGGCTAAAGAGGTAGTCTTCAATCCGTACAAGAATAATAGATGGCGCAATGGAAGATGTCGTGTATTACCATGGCCCTTTGTTTCACCCTAACGGTTTTTCAATGTATAATCCGATAAGAATCATGCGTCAACTTGGTTTTATTCAAGATTCACCCGATGAGGATTATGTACCTCAGTTCAAGCACAAGTTGGAAAAGTGCGAGGCTGACTAAGCGGGTATAAAGGTGGCTTATGAACCTGAAGTTGATGTCAAGCATTGGAATGATAGATACTCTAGGCTTGTATACATCTCATGGTGGATGCATGCGGATGAAGGTCATGAGGCAACACCGGATTACGTCGAATGGTATGAAGGCTTCTCCCATGGTAGGGTGATATGGGTAGATCCGACTCCGGGTAGGAGGACCAACAGAGCATCCACCTCTTCTTCTTCTCAAGTCGACAGTAGAGATGCTACTTCCATTCTGACACTAGTGGTGAGTATTTAATTTTGTAATTGTGTTATTCATCTACATATAAGAGAGTTAATGTGAAATTGTTTTTGAATGCATATAGAGGGAGCGAATGAAGCTTCTTGTCAAGGCTTTTTGTTGCTCGGCTGACAAAGGGGAAGTGATGGATCCTACGGAGCAATGCCGGTACGCTGATTACTGCACGCAAATTGAAAATCCAAATGCAAAGAAGATGTTCAAGGAGCTGGCTAAGGAAGGTAAGAGGAGCCGGAAATCACGTAGCCAAAGAGCACAAGAAGTTGCTGAGCATGTCCAAAGTAGCCAACATCATGATGAACATCCCTTAGAGGTACAAGAAATTACTAGAGAAGATGTCGGTTCCCCAGAGGGTGCTCCTCCTAAGAAAAGCCGGAGAGTTAGCAGGTTAGGGAGGCAGTAAGGTGGTGGTCGAGGTTGAGATGGTCGACTTCAACTTATGTTAATTTTACTTTAGGAATTGAACTTAAGTGTGTGTTGAAACAACTTATGTGTTTGGTTTGGAGTCTTTGTTTCGAGTGATTTTATGTTTGGTAAATCCTGTGTTTGTTGAAAATACTATGTTTTCAAGTATGCTCGTTAAAACCATGTAGTACTCGAATGCAGACAACATTTCCCTTCCTCATACCAAGGGTCGTCATCTTCGTTTCCTAGTACTTTGACGACCCTAATTGTATTTACCACTTCAACACACAGAGTCGTTAATATCCTCAAATAGAGATCTAACGACCATTTTCCCAAAACATCCAGGAGATGGAAAGAATATTTCCGGATAGAGTCGTCAGTGTTTATAATGAAATCAATGACGACCCTTGGTTAACAAAATATATCTAGGAGGTTTGAATTTATTTGGCTAGAGTCGTTAGCTTTTTCATGTCAATGACGACTGTTTGTTGGATTTAGGAGTCGTTACTCTGCTATGGATACCTGTTGCCATTAAAAAAAAGCTTTCATGAGGTTGTTTTCAATTGATTTTTCACCTTGATATGTTCCTCTACTTATAGAATAATTTGTAACGGCTATTTTTTATGGGAAAAAGTGTATAGAAAAAGAGTCGTTGGGGTTTTTGCAAACAGTCGTCATTGTATACACTATCAATATGACGAATGTTGTATAATCCACTACAGTCGTTTAGGTATTTGAATATATAACTGACGACCCTATGTTGAAAAACCTTCCAGGAGACAACCTAATTTGGACCATTAGAGTCGTTAGGGTATCTGAAAATACCAATGACGATCCTATGTTGGGAAAACATTCAGGAGACAACCTAATTTGGTCCATTAGAGTTGTTAGGGTATCTGAGAATATCAATGACAACCTTATGTTGGGAAAACATCCAGGAGACAACCTAATTTGGTCCATTAGAGTCGTTAGGGTATCTGAAAATATGACTGACGACCCTATGTTGGGAAAACATCCAGGAGACAACCTAATTTAGGACATTAGAGTCGTTAGGGTATCTGAAAATATGACTGACGACCCTACAATTATTAAAACCTTCCAGGAGACCACCTAATTTGGACCATTAGAGTCGTTAGGGTTTCTATATATATTAATGACGGCTCCAAGTTGGGAAAACATCCATAAGTTTAACTGATTCTTATGCCGCAAGATAAAGCGCATTGTATTCATTAGGCACTCTTCAAAATACAAATATTAGGGTTCAAGATACAACCATTATCAAAAAGTATGCTTAAAAATGCAATGCATAGTTTTAAATGTACATCTTGTCTCACGATTCATCGCCCATGTCTACGTAAACCGGGGTTGGGCCCATAGCATTCCAAAGGTTCATTCCATACTCGTACTGATTTGTCCACTCCTTGGTGTAGTCTTCCCAATCACCATAGGCCACCCTAATTGTTTGATTTGAACAATTACGCACATATTCTCTTTTGCCTTGGAAATAATCCATTCCTTGACCTCAACCTTTGTTTTCCACGTCTACATTAAACAAATAACACGTTCATTATAAAACACTAATTAAACAATTTTCGTATGGATATACATTGACTCAAACAATAAAAACGTACCAAATCGGTCATATATGCTTGGGAGGTATCCGGGCTGACAGTGTCGAGGGGTTCAGGTTGAGAGCTCACCCGTACAACCAACTACAGAAAAAGAACAACAAAATCAGTATAGGGTCGTCACTCTGTAAGATGTTAATATGACGACCCAGACAGTCGTCAACATAATTTACAGGTGAACGACTCTTTAAGTCGTCACCCAGATTTTCTGTAGAAAAACGACCCTTTTCTCGACGTATGACGACTCTTTTTTATAAAGTGACGACTCTACATTGATAGATATAACCAACTCTGCCCAGTTTTCACCTTGAATCGCCACCTTGTATACATATAAAATAACGACTCTAAGAGTCGTTCTCTGGTACATATGAAGAGTCATTTGGTTTTAATCTTTACGGATTAACGATTCATGTTAGTGGTTGCATTTATTTTTGAATTTAACTCAAACAAATGTGGTTGAGGCAGTTTGGTCGCTCCATTTTATATACAGAGGCCCATATCTCACCTATTCCATATCAAAACCCAAATTATCAACCTCCTCTTCTCCTTCTCATTTAATTACATTTAAGAGCAAAAAAAAAGAGAAACATCATGACTCCATTCACTAATGAAGAGAATTGTGCCATTACAAGAGCTTGGAAAACAGTCACTAACCACTTTGAAAGTCTAGACAAAGACATTGATGAAACATCAGATGCTTGGTGGAACCGCGTATTCATCGTTTTTGTGGGATGGACGGAAATTGCAACTCAAGGTCTTTGAAACAAGTCAAGGAACGCTTCCAGAAGATACAATTCGAGTGTGATGTTTTGAAAAGAGAACTTAAGGATGTTAGGGAAGCCTTTCCGGATATGCTGAGTGTTGTAAGAGTAAGTATTTGAATAAGAGGTAAAACTTATAAAAAGCTTTGATCGATACTAACTAAGTATATTTGCATTTTCAGTTGGGGAAGGCGTATCGCTATTACGAGGAGCTTCGTGGGGAAAAGTTTGAGCTCCACGATTGCTACTTTATCTTGGATGGCACTAGATATAACTACACATATATGATTAAGTGTATAAGTGCACCTTTATTATCTATTGTATTTCATTTCCTTCAACGCAACGTTATGCGAGATGTATGCCTTTTACGATTCAATGAAATGATTCTATGAAATCAAAAATTATGAGAATCTAGTGCAAGGGTCGTTACTTTATATAACTAATCAAACTAACGACTCTAAAAGAAATTAGTAATTGATAGCTAGGATCGTCATTTCATATGGATACATGTATTATGACCCTAAGTGTTACTTTTTACAGAGAGTTTTGGTTTTAGAGTCGTCTATGTGTAAACAAAACAACAGAACGACTCTAAGTGACCTAGTTAAAAAGGGTCGTCAATGTTTAGCACACTACCCTAACGATTTTTCATAACCTGGAAAAGTTGCAGGTTTGGGTCGTTATTGGTAGTGTCAAAATACTGACGACCTCAGAGAGTCGTTTGGGTATACACCCCCCAACTATGACGACCCTTTCTCTGAGTTTTTCCATAGCGTGGATGATTCGACCACTTGGAGCACCATTCAGACAATTTGAAGAGTATAGGAAGTTTACCTGATTGTTTTGGCCTTGGGGTTCCTCATTTTGAGTGTTGGTTCCTTCATCTTGAGCAATGGGATCTTCATTCCAACCATTGTTCATGCCTTCCTCTATCAACATCTCCTCATCAAACATCCAACCCATATCATTAGTTGAGACAATCTTACCATCAACACAATCATTGTTGTTATTTGAAGCTTCACCAATCTCATTCCCTCTACTTGAATCACCCATTTGTAAAAACCCTAGGTTTTCCTCTCAAAACTCCTCCTCTTCTTCTCAACACATAAAACACATAAAACACATTTTCCATAATTTTTTTCCTAAAATCAGATTTTAATCTAAATACACTTACCACACTAATCAAACTAATTAATTCCTAATACTAATCATATAAGGGCAGTTTTGCCATTTAGAAAATATTTTTTTAAGGGGTGACCCAAATTAGGATTGGGTGACCTTTTTTGTCCCGTAGTGCATGGCCCCCAATTAGAAGTTATGGCCCCCAATTAAACTAGGAAGATTAGCTTTCTGTGCTCCAATCGGCGGTGGTCCGCCCATTACTAATTCCGGAGCGACTTTATCAAGACCACAACCCAGTGCTCCATACAAGTAAAACTCAGCTAGCAAGTGCTCGAGATTCAAAGAAAACTGCAGCAAATGGACGTCGTCCACGTAAATTGCAATTGGTTCTACTGATAGAGGAAAACCTACCGAGTCCATGATCGAAAACATGAGCATGAAGTATACATATTTTAAGATGGAAGTGAGGATGCTGAGATAATTCTTCTTCTTTGAGTACTCAAATTTATTGTGACTAAGGCCGGGTCTAATCGTAATCCAAGATTCAAGCTTTTTCTTGGATCCACGTCACCAAAATACATCGCCCGGGCGTAGTGGGGATCCGAGATTCATAGTAGATACGCGTTTTGAATCTGCACAGCACGCATTTTCTAACTGCGTGTCATTGGAAAACTCAAATACGGCAGTTCCTAACAGCGTATTGACCTTGTTGACCGGTCAACCTGCGGTTTCAAAGTGCGTGGTCAGGAGAACCCCTAAATGTTACAGATGCCACACTCCTTCTCTTTTCTTACTTTCTCTCTTAATCCTCCCATAGAACCTCACTTCTCATGGGTTGATTGAAGATGATTTAGTGTTTTCTAGCCTAAAATATTTGGTGATATTTTTGGGAGATTTCATCAACAAATCAACGCAAGGTATGAAATTTTAATTTTCATTGATTTTGTTGATTTTGGGTTTTTGAATTTAGTTATAAAGGATTGAATTCGATGTTCTCCTATGTAAAAGCTTGATTATGTTGTTATTGAGCAGTAGTGAAATTTTTGAATTGATTTGAAAAAAATGGAATGTTAACTTAAGGTATTATTCATGACCGGAGCAAAAAATTTACGGATGACACATATAAAGAATGCAAAGCAGCACTTTCTGGAACGAAAGATTCTGGGACACGTATTCAAATTCTTAACCCTGTTAGAGTTCTTGGTCTGTTTAAAGAATACTGGATCAGGTATGTGCTTCTATTGATGATGGTTTGGGTACATAAAATGGTAGTGAATCCCTTTCGAGATAAAATTCTCAAGCAAGATATATGACACGATTCTTTAGCTTCATTCTCTATTCCTTGCACTTCTTTTTTTTTTCTGTTGTTAATATTCCTTATCTTCGTATTGCAGGACTGTGAACTGCTATATCTCAGTGACATGCCTGAGAAACTTATTATCACAGACATTTTGGTGCCTCCTATAGCTATCCGTCCGTCCTGCTTTCGTAGGTGGAGGAACAACAAGGTTGGTTATACATGGTTGAACATTCACGTCTTTAGTGCTGCTGTTTGAGTTACTCGTGATAATTTATTCTATGTGCTTAATCAGTGAATTGATTATCAATTTTCTTCTGCCGCAGTAACGAAGATGATATCACTTCTAAACTTAATACCATTATTCAAACAAATGCTTCCCTCCGACAAGACTTAGATGGCAAAAAGTGTATAGATCAGAGCATAACATGGTTTACTGTTTGCTTTTCAGTTTCTCACTACATTTTTCAAAATATTATCGCAATAGTCTGATTAGAAAAATTACCGCTTCTTGTTTATTTGGTTCTGATGAATGTCTTTTATGCTCTAATCTTAATAACACTATTCCTCGACTTGTTCAGGATGCTTGGGAATTACTCCAAGTTGAGGTTGCACAATATATTAATAGCGAAGTCCGCAGTGTCCCGGTAAGTATGTTGTCCTCAAAACCATTACGAAGTTTCGTCCAACGTCTCAAAGGAAAACATGGACGCTTTCGTGAGAACTTGTGTGGAAAACATGTTGAATATACTGCCAGGACTATTATTTCCCCTGATCCCAATCTAAAAATTACAGAGGTTTCTTGTTGTGTTTAGCTTTGACTTTCTTTAGTTGTTGCATACTATCTTTGTTTGTGCACATAATTGGCTAACACATCTGATGAATGGTTTGTATTTTCTGTCTGTTTTTAGGTGGGCATACTTATATTGGTTGCTCAAACCTTAACATACCCAGAACTAGTGTCCCATCAAAACATAGAGAAGTTAAGGAAATATGTGGTAAATGGTGCTTATAAATATCCAGGAGCAAAATCTATTATATCTGCTGACGTATGTGCTATTGTACTGAGTATATCTAAGAATATGTAAGTACTGTTGAATTACCTAAGAATATCTAAGTACCGTTGATTGCACATAAGAATATCTAAGTACTGTTGTATTTTGTTTTCTATAGTGTGTTATCTTGTTTTCATTAAATTTTTCCGTGGTAATTGAATTACCTGATCCTTCTGCAGGCTTCTGGATCGTGGTTATAGACGAAAAAAATCATGTTTATGGACTCAAATTTGGTGATATTGTAGAAAGGCATCTGGAGGATGGGGATGTTGTGTTATTTAATCGTCAGCCTAGCTTGCATCGCATGTCTATAATGTGGCATAGGGTATTTGCATCAACATCTTGTTTGAATGTTACACTTTGTTTAATTTGTGTTTCTTTGTTCTCTTCGTCTCATGTTGATTTATTGGGAAATGCTTGTAGGCGAAAATAATTCCTTGGAGAACATTGAGGTTCAATGAATCTGTTTATAATCCATACAATGCTGACTTCGATGGTGATGAGATAAATATGCATGTTCCTCAAACAGAAGAGGCTCGCACAGAGGCTCTCATGCTGATGGGGGTAATTGCTCAAACTTTGTCCTTCAGATATTGTTGTGAGTTTCTATTTGGTTGTCGATATTCCTTTTTGTTAGATTTGTGACTATTTTATCTTTATATGTTCAGAACTTCATATCGATTTAAATTATCTGATGTTTGTTTGCAGTGAATTGCACATGAATTCTCCAATGAATTCTATTGTAACTTTCCTGCATCTGGTTGATTTTTGGGCAGCTTGTTTCTTAGTAGATATAGTTAGGGGACTGACAGTGTTGTTTAATTTCATTCCGATATACCTTCACTAACAATTGTTAGTTAACTTTTTGGTGCTTCTCATTCGTGTTTAGTTCAGTTCTTTTAAGAAATTCAATTTCTTGTTTAATCTAATAGTAACATTGTGATATGAAACCAATTAGCCGACTGAATGCTTTCATGATGTGCATGGATGATATTGATTGCTAACATGTAAACGTTTGATGAAGACTGTAAATGTACTATAGATAGTTTTTTTTTACATCAGCTTTTGACTTCTTGCAAGGAAGTCCATAACAAACTTTTATTGATGCATATGTAGAATTTTTCACATGTCTTGTTACATTCCTGCAAAGCATGAGTATGATAATGCTTATACTGATCAGTTGCTGTTTTGACCTTGACCAGGGTCAAACGCTTAGAATTGGTTGATATTTAATTGCATATTTCAATTCTATATTGGAATTGCTTAGCCTTCTAGGTTGCACACCAGTTATTCTGAACCATCAAATTGGCGTACAGACTGGGGTTTGTACCCTTTTTGTGTTCATCTCCCTCCTCCGTATCCTTCAATGTTATAATCAAATTTGAGTGTGTATTTCTAGAATAATTATCAAGCACTTACACATCCCTAGTTATTTTATTTCCTTTTCAATAAACTGTCCACATAACTTTCCTCTACATCCCTGTAATTGTTTGCAGGTGCAAAATAACTTGTGGACACAAAGAAATGGAGAAATTTTGGTCGCATCTACTCAAGATTTTCTAACATATTCCTTTCTCATTACACGGAGGGATACACTCTATGATCGTGTATCCTTTGCGCTTATGTGTACCTATATGGGTGATGCAACAGAATCTGTTGATTTGCCAGCACCAGCTTTAATTAAGGTTAGACAAGGCTTTGTTATGCGCAGTTACAGATATCTTGACCCAAAAATGGAGAAATTTTGGTCACATCTACTCAAGATTTTCTAACATCTTCCTTTCTCATTACACGGAGGGATACATTCTATGATCGTGCATCCTTTGCGCTTATGTGTACCTATATGGGTGACGCAACGGAATCTGTTGATTTGCCAGCACCAGCTTTAATTAAGGTTAGACAAGGCTTTGTTATGCACAGTTACAGATATCTTGATCACCATTCTTATTCTTTGTGTTTCGTACCTATTCGTGCTTGTCAATGTATTATGAATAACAACTGTTATGATGCTATTGTTCAAGGTTAATTTCTCTCTGAGTTTTTGCTTTGGTTATGAAGAACCTCAAGTATTTCCCTTAACCTCCCATGTGTATGGGATATCAATCTTTTTCATGCAACACTCCATTCTATCGAATATATAACACGTTTCAAAATGCATAAATATA
The DNA here is from genome assembly GCF_003573695.1 of Papaver somniferum. Taxonomy (NCBI): domain Eukaryota; kingdom Viridiplantae; phylum Streptophyta; class Magnoliopsida; order Ranunculales; family Papaveraceae; genus Papaver; species Papaver somniferum. The sequence goes on along the minus strand of NC_039362.1, from coordinate 11,734,513 downwards.
ATCTTATTTGTATAGAACTCAATGCTGTCAAACAAACAAACATCTTATAAAACGTGTCAGAAACATGATTTTTCCATATTTAAGTTAGAAAAAAACATTGTTATATTCATTGCACCTTTTAATCATTAGATTCCATGACTGCGGATATGTGGTTCAAATGGATGAAAATGCCAAGCGCAGCTTCCTTTTTGCACAATAGTTGGGATTCACTTCTCAGTCAGTTTTTTGCAAAAAGTCCCGGGCTTGTAAAATCTTTTTCACTTAGATGCTAGTAGTCTTAGCTGGCCTTATTAACTGTGGTCTTGTGTATATGCTTTTTCAAACAACAACATGAAAAAAAAAGGTTGTTGTTTTGAGTTGTTCCTTAGTTTTTCATATAAAACTTCTGTTTGAACTAATTGAAGCGAAATGGTTTTTCACAACCAGTAGAGCTTTGGACAGGGAAACATCTATTCAGCATTCTAGTTCGCCCTCGTGCTCAGATGAGGGTCTATGTGAATATTACTGTTTGATGTAATTTTAAAGTGGTAAGTAGAGTATCGTTCAAACTCGGACTTGTAAGATTCGATTTCAGACTTAATAAAATATATACAATAAGTTGTCACAGTATCGAGAGGTACTGAGACTCAGGATTCCACCAAATCCCATTCATGCGACTCAAATAATAATTCCAATCAATTATAGTTCAAATAATAAAAATATGGACTCTTGTTCCTTGCCAAAAATAGATTTTTGAAAAGCAATGACTGTAAATCAAAAGCATGATGTATCAAAAATACATAGACCAAGCATACACCATCAAACGAAATCACACCCATTCAATAAAAATCATAAATCGATTAAAAATCAATGCAAATAGTCATAAAAGAAATATTAGAATTACCACATGTGTGAAATAGGGATTCCTCCGTCATCCTAGTGTTAGGGTTTAGCTTCTCATATCAAAAACAGGCTCAAAAGAATAAATCATGGGTCAAAAGTTGTTTTTATTGAAGAGGTGATATGATTCAGTGAATATGCAACGACGTACTGGCGTTACAGAGTTCACTGTTACAGGAGGTGTGGCTAACTGAAGATAAATGTGGTTGTTCAGCTGTTACAGACAGAAATACTGTAGCACTGTTGCTAATTTGAGACGCTGTTCTTCGTTGCAACGCTTGTTCTTCAGCAGCAGCAGAGACATGCTTCCTGTAATCTCTGATTCTCGCCTCCTGAGCTCTCCTATTGACCCCAAACTCTCGACACCCCTTCTACATGACCCAAAAAATCTTTTTATACACCACAGGACGATTAAATCTCACCCAAATCGCTTCGAAATCTCTTCTTTCCTTCCTTGGCAGTCACGGCAATAATTCCTTCCAGAAATTGTTTTACGCGTTTCTGATCTCTCCCACTTATATCAAACTCTTCCTTAGATAGAATATGTACCTTTGGAACGAATTTCTTGCCTTTAATCTCTCTGAATATCCAAAAACAAACCCAACAGGACCGTGTTTCCTTATTCACCTCTGTTTCCCTTTTCCGGCCATTCCAGCCCAATTCGATCGATCCAATTGCTTCTAGTAAACTTGTCTAGCCATGAGAAGTCCAGCCCAATCAATTTCCAGTGTTGAATCTCTTTAAAACTTCCCAAAGCTTCACGTCCAAAATCTGCAGACGTGAAGTTTCTTTTCCCGCCAAATCTTTTTGCATTTGAATTTTGAAGAAGATGACCTCCCCCTATCCAGTTCTGGTGTCCCTTTAGCACATGTCCGAAATGGGTCACCCCTTATCCAAAGTTAGAGTTTGTATAGTAATTTTCTCCCACGAGCACAAAAACCGTTTTTCGAGCCAATTTCGCCGCAAAAGCTTATTTCTCCAAAAATACCTACAGGGACATAAAAAGCCATAATAAATATAAAATCGAGCACTAATAATATATACAATTCAGATTATATAAGACACAAAAATGTGCCTATCACTGTTACGGAAAAATTTGCTTCACGTCGTCCGGTATTATTGTCATCTCTCCAAATGGGAGATGAAACGTATCGGTTTCTGGCCAAAATCGTTCCCTGAAGGCAGAGACTATAACACTATCATACTCCGATTGGTTATGCTCAATTCCAGGCCCTAATCCTGAAGCTGCCACTAGAGTACGAACATCACCACATTCTTCACCTATTGGCCAATAACCAGCCCTTTGACGCTTGAGCAATTCGTTTGCCCTTGCATGGTCCTTAAAAAAATACAAACATATTTTTTTAAACTAAGATTAATGAAATATACATAAATACAAACGAAAAAAAATCAAAATAAATTATAACAATGTGTTAAGAGAAACATACCCTAGTCGCACAGACTTTTGCGGCCCAGGAATTGGTATAACCAAATAAGATTGAGGACTTATCTGGTGCCTCGCCCCAGGGACATCCATTCTTCTTATGTAGAAATATCAAATCTTTTCCTGTAGGAATATGCAACCCTTTTGGTGCGGGTTCCTTTCTCGGCTTCTTTTCTTTAACTGGTTTGGCTCGAGGTAGAGTTGTATCTACGACAATTTCTTTTCCCTTGTTTTGTACTCCCTCTTCATCATTTGCTTTCTCTTCCTCATCTTCATCAATTTCTTCCTCTCCCTCCTTTTCATTATTTCCTTTTTCTTCCTCCTCTTCACCGGATTCATGAGGAATTACTTCCTCTTCTTCAATTTTTTGATCATTATGCTCACCTCCTTCTAATTTCAACCCCAGAGTTACTTACGGATGGTTCTCTTAACCTAATCTCAAACTTATTCTTCTTCTTCACATGGTCACCTCTATGATCTAACCCTAAATGCTTTTCACCGCGAGGGGTGGGTGTATGATCAATCAGAGTTAAGTTATTCCCTCACTTATTCTTAACCCTATCAGGATTCCTACACAAGCAATACATTTGTATGATTTATTAAAGGTTGAACAAACAAGATACAAACAAAGAAAATCAATATATATTGAAAAACAAAACATACGGTTGGTAATGAGATCTCAAGAACATCCGTATAAAAGATACGGTTCATAATTTTTCAAAGTTACAAACCGTGTAAAAGAAACGGTTGGTAACTTTGGTTTCGTCTCCAACCGTATAACAACTTTGAAATTGGTTTGAGCATCGGGATGACATACGGTTGGTAACTTTGGTTTCGTCTCCAACCGTATAACAACTTTGAAAGTGGTTAGAGTATTAGGATGACATACGGTTGGAGACTAATGATACTTAGGAGCCGTAACTATAATACGGTTCATAATTTCTTGTACCGTAGAGTGAAATTCTACACGTCGCACAACTCAAAAGTAGGGTTGATAATCAACACACATTACGTACCGTACAACACATACGGTTGGTTACGAACTCATAGTTACGAACCGACTAGACAAAATTAACATGCATGAAGGAATACGATTCGTAATAGGGTGTCCCGTACCAACCGTATATACACAAAAACTCAAACACTAGAACACACGGTTCGTTATTTTTGATGACTTCAATTGTTACGAACCGTATATGCATCAAATAGTTCAGATACGGTTGGTAATTGAAACAATACCAACCGCAGAAACCTCATTTCCAGAATTCAAATTCAAATTTTGAACCTAAAAACCTAATTTTTGATATAGAATACACTTGAATTTAACAGAATACACAAAATATTAACTGGGTTTTTGATTACATACCTCATATAAGTCATTAATCCTGATTTCTCAACTTGAGGAGTTTGGAATTGGGGTTCTTCACGGGTTGAGGGATTTTGTTGATTGGAGGCGGTTGAATCTTCGTCAACTTTCTTCTTCCTCATCATCTCTATTATAGACTTTAATCAACGATTAGTACTGTTGGGAATCGCCGATTAATCGATGAAGTTTTAATGGTGGAAGCTCCCTTATGGTTACAATGGAGGAGTAGAGAAGATGAAAGAAAAAAAACTGATTTTGATTTTACTCTACTCATAATTAGGTTTAAATACGATGGAGGACAATTCAGTCTTTTCAATTTAAAAAGGAGGGACAAATTAGTCCATTTAAAGCAAAAAGGGTGATCTAGTCAATTTATACCCCTATAGGACACCCCTAACCAATTAGAAGGACATTGCTATCACACTTGCCGCCCTTATACCAGGGTTGCATATAAAGGTCCTCCCACGCTTCGCTCCGTCGGCCCAAAAATGAAAATTGAATCCAGACAACGAAAAAACATTTTTCTTTTTGTTTTTCTTCCGTTTAAGAAATTGATCGATAACTGGCCCAAATTCATTTTAACGATCCGTGTTCCTTATTTTCATTAGTCCCACACCACCAGAAACGATTTTCTATTTCTAGTTTATAATCAAAAAGCTGACATTGGAAAGCATCATGTAGTATAAATATAATAATTGCTGCTTTCGGTGAGAGAATAAAAATATTTTTCTTTCTAGGGTTTTACGAGATCAACAATTTCTGTTTTTGTTCTTCTGCCTCCCTTTTTTGTTCTTCATTCAAGTGATTGATCAGAGTAACAATGGCGACGACTGCAAGACAATCAGAAGCTCAAGCTCAATTCCAGTTTACGAAGCAACCGTATGTCGAAGATGTTGGACCTAGGAAGATGTAAGCTCAATTCATTATTTTACTTTTGTTTTAGTCTGTTTTTGTTTGTAGCCTGAAAATTGTTTTGATTGATTTTTGTTTGTTGCAGTCAAAGTATAAAGTTCTCAATGATGTCTGGACCAGAAATCATGAAAGCTTCTGAAGTTCAAGTGTATGATAGTGGTTTTTATGATCAAAACATAAAGCCTAAGAAGAATGCATTGCTCGATTCTCGTATGGTATGTTGTATTTCTTTTAAACAACTTGTATAGTGTAGCCAATTATGGTTTTGTCTTGTGGTCATGACGTATGCTTGAACTATGTGGTTGATTTCAGGGTCCTGCTGGTAGCAAAATGGGTATCATTTGTGAAACATGCCATGGCGATTTTGCGAATTGCCCAGGACATTATGGATATTTGCATCTTTGCCTTCTGGTGTTCAATGTTGGATACTTCAATGCGATTCTTAATATTCTTAAATGCATATGTAAGGTATGGTAATTCTGCAATTTGATTATGTTTTGCTTGCTTCACATTATGGTCACGGTTTTTCCATATTTACATTATACATTAGCTACTCATTGGTATGTACTAAATTTTGTATCTGTTACAGTCATGTGCTCGAATACTACTGTCGGAGAAAGAACGTGTAAGTTACTTAAAGAAGATGAGGAATCCCAAAGCGGAGGCTTTGCAGAAGACTGCCACAGCCAAGGCGATATTAAAAAGTTGTAAACCCAAAACATGCAGCAGATGCGGATACATCAATGGTTTGCCTTCTATCCCTTTTTTAATACATTGATGATAGAGACTTATCTTACTTCATTGATGGTAGAGTCGGAACTAGCAATGTTGCACACAGAAACATTTGTGTAATATTGTTCGTGCACTTTTCTGTGAGGATAGGCAAACAATGGAAAATGGATCATCAAATTGTAGTAGTTCTTCAGAACACAGCATATACCAAATCTCACATAATTTCTGTTTGTACTTTATTCAAACATTGTAAAAGTAGTATGATTTACTGGATAATAATTATGTTTAAAATAAATATAAGTATTAAATAATAATTCTGTGCACACAGCATCGAACCATCAGTCTCGAGCAATTGAGGCCGCATTGTAGACTCTGAATTAGCTAATTGGTATTTTGGTGGGTGCATAAGACTCTGCACTTCCCCAACCTGTCAGTGAGCTTGTTTCTGCTGACCTTTTCTGTCAGTTTAGGGGAATCGGGAAACTCTTCGAATAAATGAATAGAAACTAATGTTTAACATATTGAAACATGATTAAGGTCATGGGCACATGGCAAAGGTGATTATTTTCAAGATAAGTATGGTCGTCACTAAATTCGTATGCCAAATTTGTACTTGCAGCTTGTAGTGAAAAAAGCAGGAACAGTTATGGGTATTATTCATGACCGAAGCAAAAAACTTACGGATGACACAGATAAAGAATGCAAAGCAGCACTTTCTGGGACACGTATTCAAATTCTTAACCCTGATAGAGTTCTTGGTCTCTTTAAAAGAATACTAGACCAGGTATAAGCTCCTATTGATGATGGTTTGGGTACATAAAATGGCCTTTCGAGATAAAATTCTCAAGCAAGATATATGACACGATTCTTTAGCTTCATTCTCTATTCCTTGCACTTTTTTTTTTCTGTTTGTTAATATTCCTTATCTTCGTATTGCAGGACTGTGAACTACTATATCTCAGTGATAGGCCTGAGAAACTTATTATTACAGACATTTTGGTGCCTCCTATAGCTATCCGTCCTTCTTCTTTTGTAGATGGAGGAAGAAGGTTGGTTATACATGGTTGAACATTTATGTCTTTGGTGCTGCTGTTTGAGTTACTCGTGATAATTTATTCTATGTGCTTAATTAGTGAATTGATTATCAATTTGCTTTTGCTGCAGTAACGAAGATGATATCACTTCTAAACTTAATACCATTATTCAAACAAATGCTTCCCTCCGACAAGACTTAGATGGCAAGAAGTCCACTTCCCAATGTTTGGTACGGATCAGAGCATAACATGGCTTATTGTTTACTTTTCAGTTTCTTGCGACATTTTTCAAACTATTATCACAATAGTCTGATTAGAAAAATTGCTGCTTCTTGTTTCTTTGGTTCTGATGAATGTCTTTTATGCTCTAATCATAGTAACACTATTACTCGACTTGCAGGGTGATTGGGAACTACTCCAAGTTGAGGTTGCACAATATATTAAAGAGCGAAGTCCGCGGTGTCCCCCTAAGTATGATGCAGTCCTCAAAACCATTACGAGGGTTCGTCCAACGTCTCAAAGGGAAACAGGGGCGCTTTTTTGGGAACTTGTGTGGAAAACGTGTTGAGTATACTGCCAGGACTGTTATTTCCCCTGATCCTAATCTTAAAATTACAGAGGTTACTTGTTGTTTTTAGCTTTGACTATCTTTGGTTGTTGCATTTTAGTTGTTGCATACTTGTTTGTGCACGTAATTGGCTAACACATCTGATGAATGGTTTGTATTTTGTGTCTGTTTTTAGGTGGGCATACCTATCTTGATTGCTCAAATCTTAACATACCCAGAACTAGTGTCCCAGCACAACATAGAGAAGTTAAGGAAATGTGTTGTCAACGGTGCTTATAAATATCCAGGAGCAAAATATATTATATCTGCTGGTTCAGTGTGGTATGTGCTATTGTTCATCTCATCTTACTGATTGCATATAAGAAAATCTCAGTATTGTTGTATTTTGTTTTCAATAGTGTGTTATCCTGTTTTAGTTTAATTTTCCCGTGGTAATTGACTTACCTGATCCTTCTGCAGGATTCTGAATAGAAGACGAAAAAGTGATGCTTATGGACTCAAATTTGGAGACATTGTAGAAAGGCATCTGGAAGATGGGGATGTTGTGTTATTTAATCGTCAGCCTAGCTTGCATCGCATGTCTATAATGTGTCATAGGGTATTTGCATCAACATCTTGTTTGAATGTTACACTTTGTTTAATTTGTTTTTCTTTGTTCTCTTCGTCCCATATTGATTTCATTTGCAAATGCTTGTAGGCGAAAATAATGCCTTGGAGAACATTGAGGTTCAATGAATCTGTTTGTAATCCATACAATGCTGACTTCGATGAGATGAATATGCATGTTCCTCAAACAGAAGAGGCTCGCACAGAGGCTCTCATGCTGATGGGGGTAATTGCTCAAACTTTGTCCTTCAGATATTGTTGTGAGTTTCTATTTGGTTGTCGATATTCCTTTTTGTTAGATTTGTGACTATTTTATCTTTATATGTTCAGAACTTCATATCCATTTAAATTATCTGATGTTTGTTTGCAGTGAATTGCACATGAATTCTCCAATGAGTTCTTTTAAGTAATGTTTCATTTCTTGTTTAATCTGTTGATAGTAACATTGTGATACGAAACCCATTAGCCGACTCCGACTGAATGCTTTCATGAGATGCATGTATGATACTGATTGCTAACGTGTAAACATTTGATGAAGACTGTAAATGTACTATAGATAGGTTTTTTTTTACATCAGTCTTGACTGTAAATGTAAATGTTTACATTTGTAAACATTGAACCTCATTTGCACCTCTTGAACATATACCAGAGATGATTGGTCCATCTCATAAAACTTTTATTGATGCAGTCCTTCACATGTGTAGGAACTTTTCACATATGAAGAATGTACATTGCTACCTTCCTTCGCTAAACACTGCACTATCTCATTACTTTCCTGCAAAGCATGAGTATGATAATGCTTTTACTGATCAGTTGCTGTTTTGACCTAGACCAGGGTCAAACACTTAGAATTGTTTGGTATTTAATTGCATATTTCAAATCTATACTGGAATTGCTTAGCCTTCTAGGTTGCACGCCAGTTATTCTGAACCATCAAATTATCACCAGTTTCCTCTATGTCCTTCAATGTTATAATCAAACTTGAGTGTGTATTTCTAGAATAATTATCAAGCACTTACACAATCCCAATTATTTTATTTCCGTTTCAACAAACTGTCCACATAACTTTCCTCTACATCTGTAATTGCTTGCAGGTGCAAAATAACTTGTGTACACCAAAAAATGGATAAATTTTGGTCGCATCTACTCAAGATTTTCTAACATCTTCCTTTCTCATTACACGGAGGGATACATTCTATGATCGTGCATCCTTTGCGCTTATGTGTACTTATATGGGTGATGCAATAGAATCTGTTGATTTGCCAGCACCGGCTTTAATTAAGGTTAGACAAGGCTTTGTTATGCACAGTTATCATAGATGTCTTGATCACCATTCTTATTCTTTGTGTTTCGTACCTATTCATGCTTGTCATTTAGTATTTGGTATTAGGAATAACAACTGCTCTGATACTATTGTTCAAGGTTAATTTCTTTCTCTGAGTTTTTGCTTTGGTTATGAAGAATCCCAAGTACTTCCCTTAACCTCCCATGTGTATGGGGGATATCAATCTTTTTCATGCAACACTCCATTCTATCAAATATAACATGTTTCAAAATTATGTTTTTCTTTTGTCTCGGTGAATCCGATGTGAATGCTCGCTGTATCTTGAATTTGATCTTGTCTGTATAGAACTCAATGCTGTCAAACAGAAGAACATGATTTTTCCATATATATTTTTCCATATATAAGTTAGAAAAAAAGATTGCTTCAATTCGTTGCATCTTTTAATCAAATGGATGCACATGCTGAGTGCAGCTTCCTTTTTGCACAATAGTTCGGATTTACTTCTGAGTCAGTTTCTTGTAAAAAATCTCTGGCTTGTAAAATGTTGTTCACTTAGATGCAAGTAGTCTTGTCTGGCTTTATTAACTGTGGTCTTGCATGTGTGCTTAAAATGGTTAGAGATATATCAAAAATTGACTAATTGATGTAGAATTGCATTTTCACAGCCAGTAGAGCTTTGGACTGGGAAACAGCTATTCAGTGTTCTAGTTCGCCCTCGTGCTCAGATGAGAGTCTATGTAAATCTTACTGTTACAGAAAAATCTTACAAGCAGGGCAAAGAAACATTGTGTCCAAATGAAGGGTTTGTCTATTTCCAGAACAGTGAACTTATTTGTGGGCAAGTTGGTAAAGCTACTCTAGGTGGGTTCCTTATCTCAATCATTACTAGATCTGCATGTCTTATTTCTTCATTTGCAGTTGAGTTGGTCTTCTACAACATTTGTTGGCATGTGATATATTACAAGTGACACATTTAGTTTGGGAGAATAAGGTGTCATATTAGATTGTCTAACATAGCTTCACTGTGAAGCATTAAGGATTTAAGGGCTTCTGTTTCAAGGAATCATTTTGTATGAAAAGTCATGGGAATGCAAACTCCACATCTTACAGAATGCCACCTCTTTAAAATCTTCAAAGGGAGTTACTGGTTAAATGAGTGACACATAACACCTGTACTATGTTCGGGATTTTGTAGGCGGTGATTGGGCAATTGACTTTACATAAATCGGCATATGTTAGTTATACCCAACACATTTAAGTATAGGAGAACCTGGGACACAGATGACTTTGAAAACATTCCACTTTGCTGGAGTTGCTAGCATGAGTATCCTTTATTTGATTACATTTATTTTCATATTATTCTTCTCTTTTTCTAACAAGTCTTTGCTAGATTTAGTTCCTACTAAATCTTTGATTGCCCATTTTACTCTCATGTCCAGACAAAGTAAGGTGCACTTCTAGTAAGTCTGTAGGGGTTAGTAATGTGAACGAGAAGGATAATAGCTAACATTGTGTCCTTTTGCCATGACCATAAGTTACCATAATCCACTCTTTTCAGAAACTGTGACTATTAATTAGTTTTCAGTGTGATCCTTTGACTCGGCATCAGATGTTACACTTGGAGTTCCTCGCATCAAGGAAATTATAAACGGTGCTAAAAATATAAGTACACCTATTATTGCTGCTAAGCTTGAGTGTGATAGAGATGTTAGATCTGCACGCATGGTGAAAGGCTCTATAGAAAAAACAGTTCTCGGCGAGGTATGTTTTTTAGAAGCATTCATTCATTACTATCTCTGATTTTGTCTCATTTTTCTTCTCCATTGCCATGCAAAATGCAACCTTGTTTTCTTCCATGAAAAGGCACATAGTAGTCACAATCTTTCGGAGATCAGTAAGTGTACCATTCCAGGAGTTTAAATTTACATCAAACATGATGACTTTATATGCAGATTGCAGAAAGCATGAAAATAGTTCTCGAATCACGCGGAGCATACATACCTGTTAAGCTGGATATGGAATTGATTCGGTGTTCACAGTTGAAGATTTCTGCTACAAGTGTACAACAGTCTCTCTTGGATCATCCTAAATTAAAATTAAGTCCTCCAAAATCAAAATTATATCCAGAACAGGTGAGGAATTCATATACTGCACATAGCACCATTAATGTTTATTTCAAGGTAATTCTTAAATATCATCTGTGACAGAATTGTGGTCCTGTCGCGGTATATTGAGGTACTGGATGATAGAAGTCTGAAAATTCGCTCTCCTGAGAAAGATAGAACCAAGATTCACTTTGCACTGCACTCTTTGAAATCCATGCTTCCGGAAGTTGTTGTAATGGTGAGATATTACACTCTATTCTAGATTCCAGCTGCCGTAAAAGTATATTGTTTAAACAAGAAAAAGAAAGATGATTGCCAATTTATCAAGCTGCTAGAGTGGGTGGTCTGTGATCTAATCTCACCTCCTTTGCTTGTCTCCTTCATGCAGGGCGTACCAACAGTTGAGCGTGTAATTGTAAGTGAAAAACAGAAAAAGGGCAAGGGTACGGGCGAGTACGAGGTGTTTGTGGAAGGGTTAGTTTTTTCAGTCTCCCTCTTCTTGTCGATAATATGATCATAAAGGCAACATGGTGCTTTAAAGGCAATTGTCCGCTCCATTTTTAGATTTAATCGGGTTATGTCTAGTTCTAGACATGTAGAACTGTAGGGCACGACATAAACTGGTTCTGGATATGTATAACTTCAGGGGCACTAAGCCTCTTGTATTTGGGCTGGGGTGCTGAAAAATTGTTTATCTTCTATACTTAAGCTGAATACTTGCAGCTTTTACGTTTTTAAAGTTTAGGTCTTCACGCATAATCTCCCTGTTTTTTTATTGGTCATCACGGATGAAACTCACTAAAGATTCCCATGTTATTGGTATGTTGTTGCAAATAGTCTGATTTTTTTTCGTCCCTCAAAAGAATTGGGAGTTTGAGTTCTAACATAGTTAGAATAAGAATTAGCCAATTTAAGGAAATTATAGAGTTTCCCAAAATTAACACTCAAAAAATATCCGAGAACCCAAAAAAGTTGCTTGGCCAGTTAGAGATCATAATCTCTGTGATCGATTAAGAAGATAATTATTTTCACTTGTATATCGTTTGAACCATTGAAGCTCTTCCTACGTTTTTCTAAGATAGTGTCTGACCAAAGCTTATACTATACAATTAGCTAAATACGGCCATGGAGAGCTTCATGTACATTGAATGCGTTTATCAACTTTTAATCTCCGAATTTCAGTTTTTGTAAAAAGCAAGCATATTGTGCTTAGCTAGGGTCGAAGAAGATACATATAACATTTGCCAAATGACTCAACCGCTCTTTAGCCCACATACATACACTCCTAAGACTATTGATTTGATAAAATAAAACGTTAGAATATTCATGACATGAAAGAGAAATAATAATCATACAACAGTCTTGGAAGATTCATAGGTTCTCTTGTACGGCTATCAATTTCAAGTTACTTTCACAAATTCAACATCTAATTATCCCCCACATGAAAACCATCCATCCTTTCCCAAACCCTCTTGTATTAGGTAGCATTTTTTAAGCAAATTTTTGTTTTTTTGCTCTTTAATATCTTTGAACTCTTCTTTTCATTGTCCAAATATTCTTCTTACACTAATGCAATGCCTTAAGGGGGACTCGAATAAGTTTTGAATCACCATCGAACTTCAAAAATGGAACACAAGTAGTTGGCAATACAACTAGGACTTGTATTTCATTTGGGTTATAAAAAGAAGGCTATAACCCTCTTGTATTAGGTAGCATTTTTTAAGCAAATTTTTGTTTTTTTGCTCTTTAATATCTTTGAATTCTTCTTTTCATTGTCCAAATATTCTTCTTACACTAGTGCAATGCCTTAAGGGGGACTCGAATAAGTTTTGAATCACCATCGAACTTCAAAAATGGAACACAAGTAGTTGGCAATACAACTAGGACTTGTATTTCATTTGGGTTATAAAAAGAAGGCTGTTATTGGGGCGTCACATTCCATTAGAGGGGCGTCACCTAATAGGACAAAAACGGGTCACCCATAAGTAATATCAAAAACTCATTATCTCAAATAATTTTGCAATGACTAAACAACCCTTATTTAGTTAATTTTAATTTAATTTAATTAGATAAAAATTAAATTAATGAATTTTGTTGTATACTTGGTGAATTCTGGGACAAAGTTTTTGTGGGAAGAAAACTGGCCCTAAAATAAACTTCTACGGTTGGAAATAATCCAAATCTAGACGTAAAATCACTTCTACGGTTGGAAATATTCCAAACCTAGACGTAAAATCACTTCCACTGTTGGAATTAAAAGGAACCTGGACGTAGAATGAGCTTCTACGGTTGGAACTAATTCAAACCTGGACGTAAAACTACATGCAAATAAAATTCTACGGTTGGAATTAATCCAAACCTGGACGTAAAACCACTTCTACTGTTGAAAATAATCCAAACCTGGACGTAAAATCACTTCTACGGTTGGAATTAAAAGAAAACTGGGCGTAAAATCGGATTCTACGATTGGAATTAAAAGAAACATGGACGTAAAGTGAGCTTCTACGGTTAAAACTAATCCAAACCTGGACGTAAAATCACTTCTAGTTAAAGGGTAATCTAGACATTATGTATATGTGTTAGGATATCCCATAATTACATTTTTAGACATTAAGAATCCAAGTGAAACCCCTCTATTGGAGTGTGACGCCCCAAATAATAGCCTTCTATAAAAATGCATCACACAAGTTATGACCTTTTCAAGTCAAAACTAAGATTAAGTGAGTCCATCATGTGATATGTAGTGAGTGGTGGCCCTTATCAAGACTCGGGGCCTAGAGCTGGTTTCGAACTAGGTCAACAAGTTTCAGACGCATATACTATTTATTGAGTAGTACTTTTTTCTTTCTTTCTTTCTATACCAAAATGAAAAATGGGGACGCTGCTCCATTTTTATTAGAAATCTCAGTGGAGGAAAGGAGGAATTGAGAGCTAGTAAATGTATCAGTGGATCTGAGAGATGGGGTTTGCTAGTCTAGGGTTCAGTGAAGACCAGATGGAGAATTTGGGTTTTAGACAAAGAAGGAATTTAGGGTTTCTGGAGTGCAGTTTGGGGTTAATCAATCTTGAGCAGGGATATAGATGGGCATTGCAGGTGAGACTTGTGATGTTCATTTGGTGGAATTGTGTGATGGAGATTCACAAGGGAAGGAATTGGTGTTGTGACAGAATGGGTCAAGAATGGAAATGGAGGAATCTCATGGTGCAATTGTGGTGAAGTTGAAGGTGACCTTTAACTACTCAAACGCGGTTTTCCATTTCGAGCATTTTAGCCCTTAACCCAAAATGGAACTGGTAACTTTTTCCCAGTCTTTATAATGGGTATCATACTTCACTCTAATCTTCAACATCTCTTCATTCTGTGTTTCTTTGGAAATGGAGATCAACCTAAATAATGAACCTGAACCAGAATTTGAGATCATCAGCCCAGAATGGGAAAGAGAAGATGATAGAATTACACCTACATTGCTGGGGAGGAGGCGTTCACGAAGACAGAGAGATGAAATGTGAGTTCTCTACCTTCTATTTTTTAGAAATATATAGTTAATCTTAATTGTGACAAGTTAAAAACCATTTGGGAGTGGAACAAACCTTAATTGAAATGGTTTTATGTAATTGGGTGGCTGTAATCAATTGCTGAAAAATTGCTGAAAAAAATCAAGTAGTTTGTAGAATTTCTAGGGTTTGTGATTTAAGGTCGTAAGATATAATCTAACCTTTAAGACAGTGATCCATGGTTGATCACTTGAAGAATCTTCTGAAATATATAGTTAATCTTTAGTAGTTAATCTTCCATTTCTTGAAGAATCTCAATTGTCTTTTGTAGAAACAGTGATCCATGGTTGATCACTTGAAGAATCTTCTATTTTTTTAGAAATATATAGTTAATCTTCTATTTCTTGAAGAATCTTAATTGTCTTTTGTAGAAACAGTGATCCATGGTTGATGAATTACAACAAACCTTAACTGAAATGGTTTTATGTAATTGGGTGTCTGTAAAGTTAGTTTGAGCTATGTTCTTTCTTTTCAGAATTTTGGTTTCTGTTGGTTTTTGCAGTAACCAAATGGAAGGAAATACATCATCGGCTGAACCTATGCATGTTGATCATCAACAACACCCACAAACCCTCCATCAACAGCACACATCTCAGCAACTATAGCTCTCTTCTTATGTTATCAATGAGGCTGCTACTACTGAGTTGGCTCGTCAACTTTCCAAAGCGAAAGAGGAGTACCGGACTGAGCTTGCTGCTAAGATCAAAGAAGGTGTGAAGGAGTTCATTGATAACATAAGAAGAGAGCTATAGTTGCTGCGAAGAAGTCGGGCTCGGGACCGATTCCTTCGACCGAATAATCTGTACCTACTTATAATCTGGTAATCTTCGTTCAGATTCATTTTGAACCTAAATGTTACTGACATTGTCTTAGGGAGTAATATATGTAGGCTACTGTCATTATGTCTTTATACCATCAATCCAACTTTAAGGGAGTGTTTTCTTACTTTCTTATCTTTAGGTTAAGCTATATTACTTTGCTAACTCTGCACCTTGTTATTTGGTTTATGCATGGGAGTTGAATAAGTAAATGCTGACATAATTGTGGAAAGTGAGGGCTTTTCTGGTAGTATCAAGGGAATGTATTTTCGTGTCTTGTTTCTATACATTATTTGTTATACAATGTTAGCTAGGGTACCCAAATTGATAGTTTAATTATATATATATATATAT
>NC_039362.1:11676110-11718845 GCF_003573695.1 Papaver somniferum | reverse complement strand
TATATATATTTCGACTGATACTGCAACCAACCCCATTATGTTAGTGTTGTATCGTATCACTAAAAATGGTAGTTTGAACAAAAAGCTACACCTAAGTTTGCCTGCATTTATCTATAAATTTCACCAGAACCTACAAGCAGAGTTCTTTTTGATAATACGTCTCCATTCTGTCCTTAACTACCATTCGTGACTGCCACTGGTGCTAAATTTGCACTTCGAGATCTTGTCTCTCTTGCGGTATTAGCATAGAAATATTAGATAGCTCAGTTTTGAAGCATTTACAGGCACATTATCTGACTTTTGGGATCATCTTTGTCTTTTTTATGCTTTACATTTCAATTTCGTCCTATCATTGAAATACTTTCTTGTCCATACGGTCAAAAATTAAGATTTTTTAAGAATTGCATCAACTGAGGTTTCACGAAAACTCAACTACATTGATGACCTACAGAATTTAACACTTGAAATGTGGAACAAACAACTCTAGCTAGTCCCAGTAGTACTACGTAATTGGGAAAAGGATGGCATGATGCTAGTAAACTTACATGAGTGCACCTCAACTCCATTAACTGCTGTTTAACGAATTGGCAGCTCTGATTTTTACTGACATTCATTTTGACAAGATCATTTAACAGAGGTTTCCTTAAGAGGAATGTTGAATTGGCGAATCTAGGAGTGTCTGTCAGTGGCCAGTAATCTGAGACATTAGTACTTTCTAGTGTGGCAGCGGTCCACTTTAAGCTAACATAAGTTTTTGCTACGGCACGCGACAGCATGAGCCTGCAGTTTTTGATAGATGTACAGCTGTTAGAGATTTAGATCTTTAAATTTAGGAAGGACTCAACTAGATGGATAACTCATGGCATTTAGGAAGGGGCACATTTATTAATATCTGGAATCTAGATGGATACTTTTTTTTAAACAAAGGCAAACTTAATATTACATAAACATATTAGTTACGTCATGATTTATGTAAGGAACTACTAAGTCAGGTGGATAACTCCACCAATTCCCACATAAATTCTGTTTTCGAGCTGCCTTTGCTAAAGCATCTGCAGCTTTATTATAAGACCTATAAACAAACTCACAAGACCACATAGGGTAGCTATTACACATATTAACACAATTTCTAAGAAGAGGTAAACACTGCCACTGACAAAGATTAGTTTGATGTTGTAAAAAGTTACTGATACTCCAATTTTCTGTCTCAAAAATGACATTAGTCCAGCCATTTGAATCTGCTATTTGCATAGCTTCTACCATAGCCCAGGCTTCAGCTTGCTCAACATTTATAGCTCTTTTCAATGTTCCTCTTCCCATGACAAAGGCCCCTGCAGAATTTCTAGTTATAATACCAATACCAGCTAACAAAGATTCAGAATTGTATGAAGCATCAATATTTATCTTTAAGAACTGCATAGGAGGAGGAACCCAAGGAAAATGTAAGATGTAGTTCTGTAAATGGTAATGATTATGAGCAACAAATGCGGTGTCTAACTGATGCTGTACCCTGTAAGAGTTTATCTGATGTATGACAGTTCGACTATTGGGTGTTATATTGCTGAAAACATCCCTACATCTATGTTTCAAATGAAGTGCATTATACAGAGAGCTAAGTGCACAACGAAAGGTGTGTGTTTGATATTTATATTCGAACCCTTAAGCTGCCAAGTCTGAATCCAGGAGAGAACCGAGTGATGCTGCACAATGGAAACGAACTGATTAGGGAAAAAATTCTTCCATATAGCTTGAGAGAAGGAGCAATGAAGTAGCAAATGGTCCAGATCTTCAGTTTGATTCATACTACACAGAACACATATTTGATCATCAGCATTCAGATGCCTAAAAATGCGAGCTTTCACGGGTATAGCATCATGTAATCCTTTCCACATAAAAATTTGAAACTTATACGGTACTTTCAATTTCCAGAATGCCAACCAAAATTGCTGAGATAAACCCATTGAAATATCCATATGCAATTCCTTTTCACAAAGCATCTTGTACGCTGAAGCAGTTGTAAACATGCCAGTACTAGTAAAAGGCCAGACCAATTTATCTTCCTGATCTAATTGTAAAGGAATAGTGAGAATAGAATTCACCTGGTCTGCAGAAAATAAATGGCGAAGAAGCGGAATATTCCATTGCTGAGTGAGAGGATCAAATAGTTCCGAAACCCATTGAATATTACTTCTATTCAGATCACTCCAATCTTGAATTGCATTCTGCATGGAAGGAATCCAATTGGCAGTCCAGATATTGATGCGAGTACCATTACCTACTTGCCATTTTGCATTTCTAAGAACAAATTCAAGCCCAACACATATACTCTGTCATACCCAACTTGAATTGTTAGTTTCCGATGTAGGGATGAATTGCAGATCATTATGAGGAAAGTATTTTCCTTTCAACAATTTTGCCCAAATAGCATCTTGATTATGTAATAATTATCAGGCCAATTTCGCAACAAGAGCTGAATTGTAATTGGTTAAATTTTTAAGACCTAGACCTCCAAATCTTTTAGGTACACATACCTTTTTCCATCCAATAAGATGTCGTGGATGATCGTTGGTAAAATTATTCCACCAGTAACGCCTTTGGATGTTGTCCATGTGATGAATTGTTGTTTCTGGCAGTTTATGGATCTGCATTTGAAACATACACATTGTACTCAGCACTGCATTCACTTGAGTTGTTTTCCCTGCTTGGTTAATCATTTTACTATGCCAGCCCTGTAACCGGTTAGTCATGCTATCAAGAATACCTTTACAATTTTTTTTTCTTGATCTATGCATCAAAAGAGAAATGCCCAAATATTTTTCACCCAACCCCATAACTTTCATATTAAGAATGCTAGAAATACTAGACTTGTGGGCAATCGAAGTGTGCTTACCAAAAAACAAAGTTGACTTCTGCATGTTAATAACCTGTCCTGAGGATTGTCCAAAGGAAAGAATCAGATGTTTAAGATGATTCATTTGAGCAGAATTAGCTTGAAAGAATAACAAACAATCATCTGCAAAAAACAGATGATTGATAGGAGGACAATGATGGTTAATTTTAATACCATTGAGAAGACCAGAAGCAACATTATGATGTAAAAGTCTAGAAAACGATTCCATAATGAACAAAAATAAATAAGGAGACAAAGGGTCTCCTTGGTGAAGGCCGCCGGTTGGACAAAAAGAAGAACTAGGAGTACCATTGATAAGTATAGAAATATTTGTTGTGGATATGCACTGATCAATCAAAGAAATCCAATCTCCATGAAAACCCATTTGGCGAAAAATTGATAATAAAAAAGACCATTCAACCTTGTCGAATGCTTTCGACATATCCAACTTTAAACCTACCAAAGCCTAATTTATCTTCTTAAATTTCATACTATGCAGAATCTCCTGTGCTATAATAACATTATCATGGATATGTCTGCCTGTAACAAAGGCAATTTGAGTAGGAGAAATAATGACATGCAAAAAAGGTTTAAGACGGTTCGCCAAAATTTTTGAGATGATTTTGTAACTAACATTGCACAGACTAATTGGTCTGTAGTCAGCTGGTGTTTGAGGGTTATGAGTTTTGGGTATCAGAACTTGATAAGTATGATTTATAGCCTTAAGCATATGCTTGAAGGTAAAAAAGTACTGAACCATGGAGATTACCTCAGAACCAACCGTCTCCCAGCATTGCTGATAGAAAGCAGCTTGGAATCTGTCATTACCTGGAGAAGCCCAAGGTCTAATCTGAAAGACAACATCCTTAATTTCTTGAGCATCAGGAACTCGGATAAGCTGAAAGTTTTGGTCTTCTGTGATACAAGGAGTAAACAGCTGCAAAATATCTTGATTAATCTGCGGCTTAGAAGTAGATGAAATATTCACAAAATGATTAAGAAAAATAGACTCAATGTTACTCCGATCATCATACCAAATACCCAATGGCCCTTGAATAGCCTGAATGTTGGATCTCTTTTTATTGAAATTAGCCATTGAGTGAAAATATGAAGAATTCCTATCTGCATCAAGAAACTTGTCACCTGCCTTTTGCATGAAGAATTCTTTCTGGATTATTAGCCACTGTTGAAGAGAAGAACTTAACTGTCGAATCAAAGGATGAGAAGCTGGCAAATTATCATCAAAACAACGCTGCAGTTGATTCTGAATATTATGAAGATTGCACTCAATATTCCCAAAAGAGAATTTTTTCCACATTTGCAACTGAAATCTAGTGAATTTTAACTTACTTGATAACTGAAAAGAAGGAGAGCCATTAAATTTTTGTCGCCAACTTTGATTGATAGTGTCTTTACAAGAGGCCACTTGGAACCAGCACTTGTATAGCTTAAAAAGGAGTGTGTTTTCTAGCACTAGGAACAGTGTGTAACAAAATAGGACTATGATCTGAAGCAATGGGAACTAAATGTTGCAGATGAGCATTAGTATAATTATTAATCCAACAACAGTTCACTAAGGCTCTATCTAATCTAACCGAGACATGAGCATCTTCATATCTATGATTCGACCAAGTAGTGTCAGCTCCTGAATAACCCAAATCAATGAGACCCATTTGCTGAATAAAATTCCTAACATGTCTAGCATGATGAGGATGAGATGCATTAATACTGTGAGTTTCAGAGTCATTCATAGTGAAGTTCAAGTCGCCTAACAAAACCCACGGGAGATCAGCAGAAGAATACATCTCAAGCAAATATTGCCACTGATTGTTATTGCCTACAGCATCACGCACTCCATACATAAAGGTGACCAAAAAATCCAAGTTATTGTCATGAGTGTGTACAATAGCATGTATTGTGTCAGAGGTAGTGTGCATTTTTTTAACATCAATTCCTTGTTTCCAGGCAAGAGCAATACCACCAAAGAAGGATCAAACCAATAATTAGGGTATTTAGTTCTAGAAAGATATAGACGCATATTATTGAGCTGAGCTTTGGTTTCGCACAAGAAAAAAATATCTGGATCATTATTGGTCAAACAGAAACTAAGATAATCTCTAGTATGAGGGTTTCCTATTCCTTGACAGTTCCAAGACAGAATTTTCATGTTGTAAATAATGAAAAAGATAGATAAAAAGAGAGGGAAAAAACAACACAGATTAAAGAAAGAGTGAAAACTGAATAGAGAAAAACGAGTTGAGAAAAATACATGTTGCCATGCATCAAATTTGTTCTGTGCATTAAGGGCATGTGCTGCAGCAATGTCCCAAACATTATTCTCTTCAATGTTAGCAGTATCTTCTTGAACAGAAGATGTTTCTCCAACAATAATAATATCTCTATCAAACTCAGCATCCTCAAGTTGATTCTCAGGAGTTATAACCAAGGTTGGGGGTTGACGATATCGCTTCTTCGTACCACTCGTACTAGCACCATCACTTGTCAGAGTAGAATATGGCCTTACAGAAGCAGAAAGATGAGACTGATCATGATAGGATGATGAAGTTGCAGCATCAGAGTCAGTAGCCGAGAAGATGGATAGGCGCATTCCATCAAAAGGCCTCGGTTTTTCTAGAGCAATTGGTTGACGCAGTCTGTTTCTCCGTTGAGTACCATGTTGTAAAAAGAGTTGAGCTTCTTGCTGAGGATTTCGTTGAGGAAGTAAAACCGTCTCAGCAAAATCAAATCCTCTTACAGTCTCTTCCATTTCACGTCTTCGATTAGTCATATCAGCACAGTCATTTTCTTCATGATTAGGTACCTTACACTTAGGGAAAAGTCTGTAAGGTTGTTTTTCATAAAAGAAACCAATCCACCTAGTGACACCAGCAGCATTAGCGGCAGTAATACCAGTTATGAGAGGAGTGTTGACATTAATGAGAATTAAAGCTCTATATTTTGAGGAAGTAGGAGGACTAACACCATCAGGCTCAACCAGTCTAACTTCTCCAACGATATTACCAAGCATTCGCAAAATATCAGCATAAGTGAATTCAGGTAAGAGGTATTTATATTCTAGCCAGTAAGGAGAAACCGAGAAATCTAAGAGATGATAGTCCATTGTTAAATTCCAATCTCTTAAGACTATCAAATAACCATCAAAATTCCAAGCCCCACCAAATAAAATAGCTTCTTTATCATCACTAACTTGGAATTTTATAACAAAAACATTAGGTTCCAAACTACGCACCTGAACAAACCATTGATTGTGCCTCCTCAGATGAGGCCAAATGAATCTGGCAGCTCGTTCAGCATCTTGCCATATCATGACACCAAGGGCATAAAGTTTACCAGCAAGACAATACCTCCAATCTCGAATTCCATTTAGGATTGCAATATTCGAGTGCATAACAACCCTTCTTCTAATAGGTTCTTCACTGATTGAAACTCCATGCAGTTGTTCAGAAATGTTATTCATCGATGCTCTAGCCATAAGGGTGAAGAAAAGTAAGATGATGTAATAACAGAGAAGGAATAAAGAAACTGAAATTGTTTGAGGTAGTATTTATAAGGAAAATTTGTAGGATGTGTTAACTTCTTAGATAGATAAGCATGGTAGATAAGTATGGATGAAAATCTGTAGGATGTGTCAAATACATTTTTGTAGACACCAAGCTCCTGACCAAGAAAAGATAACATCAAGAACACTTTTTCCTTAATAGTGAAGCAGGAGAACCATTATAATAACCCAGGTTAGATAAGATTGAGTGAAACCGATAAGTCTGAAAATCAGAAGCACCACTGCAATAAGAAGCCAACTTTGAATATGCCAACTTGGAAACGCCAACTATGATTATACCTCAAGATGTGATGGGACATAACTGCAACATCAATGCGTGGAAACAAGCAGGGAGGAGATTAAGCTGCCATTAAAAGGAAAACAAACCAATTAGAACCAGAGATTGACAAATATAAAGAGGAAAATGGAAAATTGAAAATTAGGGTAAAATAAAAAAGAAGAGACAGATAAAAACATCAGAATTGGACCAGAAATCAATCAACAAAGGGTAAATCCAGAAGATTAAAACCATGGGTTGCAAGAAAAAGATCTGATCGAATCAAGAAAGTGGATCAAAAACAAGGATTGACTATGGTTGACTTAGAGTTGACCAGCTTGACCATATCGTCGAGAAGAGGAGAGAAGAAGCCAGTTAAGAGGCTAAGAGGCGATGGAATTGGTGATACTGAGATTCATGTTGTTTTTATCATTTAGCTCTTAATGAAGATATGTAGCCTACTGAGCTTTTTGTTATTTTCTATTATAATTTCTACCTTTCTGTAGCTCAGGAAAAAGAATGAGCCAAGTTGGTAATGATTGATCACATTGGCTTGATTTGTTTTTGGCAACTTCATTGTCAAGTCTGCTAACACAAACTTGTATAACTTAGGTTGACATTTTCAGCCACACTATGTAATGCCAGAGTGTTAGGATACATATATTTTTTGGTTTAATTTCATCACCACATTTATAATTTATCATCTGTGGTGCATGGCGAAAGCTTATATACATTATGAATGACATTTTACAATTCTTAAGATGCAGAATTGAAAAAGGGTCAAAAAGGAAGACTGAAAATATATATACACGGGGAATGCCATCATGAAATTGCATCAACAACCATTCTTCCATCATCTGACATAAAGAGTATATATTTGTTGTATTACTCTTTTTGGTGTCACTGCTACTTCTACTACAAGAGAATTTGCATCCATATTGTCTAGGTTTTTAATATTCCTGGTGGTATCCAATTTGCTTTGTAGGTCGTTGATCCAGTTAAGTGTGACAAACTGTTGGTGCAAAGGATAATAATACTGATGACAAACTTCTTCTGGTACAATGTGGATCTTAGCCTAAGCAATATGCTATGTAATATTGAGACACGGTGTTGAGATACGCGTATCTGAGACTGATTAGGAAAGTCTCAGTTATACACGTCTCTTAGAGATTGTTTAGGAAAGTCTAAACAATAAGACTTCTAAGCTCGGTAAGAAATCCGAGAATCCGAGACTGATATGGAATATGCTTTAATTGGGACTCTTAAGGTAGGTCTAGTGAAAGAGTCGTATTAGGAAAGAATTTATTTCTTTCCCAAGTAATGAATCATATATATATAAATAATTGTAAAGAATTATTGAGAGAGATAATAAGAAATATATCAAATTCTTAACATGGCATCGAGAGCCAGTTTTGAAACCTAAAAAAAAAAAAAACAACTAAAGATGGTCAATGAGATTGAATCATCAAAAAGGAAGATGATGGAATATGATACACAGAAGAAGAATCATGTATATCATCTAGGATCGAGTGATGGACCAGGAACTATCATCACGCCAATAGTTATGAGAGGGAATAATTATGATGAATGGGCTAGAGCCATAAGAATATCGCTGATAGCCAAGAGAAAATATGGCTTCATTGATGGAACCATCAAGCGACCTGAAGATCCAGATCAGTTAGAAGAATGGATAGCAGTTCAATCAACGTTGGTGTCATGGATTGGTAACACGTTGGAGTTGTCAGTAAGATCAACCCTGGGAGATTATGAGGATGCAAGTCTATTATGGGCACACTTGAAGAGAATATTTTGTGTTGTTAGTGGAACAAGAATATGTCAACTAAAAGCATCTTTAAGTGACTATAAACAGAAGAAAACAGAGGGAGTTGCTATATATTTTGGAAGATTGAACAAAATATGGGATGAGATGGTGACCTATATGAAGATACCGCAATGCAAGTGTGGACAGTGTACATGTAATATTGCATCTCAGGTAAGTATGTTAAGAGAAGAAGATTTCTTGCACTATTTTATGATTGGGTTAGATTCTGTATACAGTTCTTTGCGTGAACAATTGCTTGCAAGGGAACCATTGCCGTCTGTAGATGTTGCGTATCAAACCATTGTGAACTCAGAACGTCTGAAGATTGGAGATGGAGTAGTGCCTACAGAGATGCAGGAGAATGTTATGGCCTTCAAGGTGCAAGCTGATCAACGCCTACTTAATAGTACTTATGATCCCACCAAGTACTGCAAAACTTGCAGCAGACAAGGACACTCTGATGATGGCTGTTTTAAGATCATTGGATATCCAGAATGGTGGGGAGACAGACCAAAGAATGGCAGAGAAGGAAGAACTGGAGGAAGAGGACGTGCTGGAAGAGGAGGTAGAGGACAAGGAGGTAATCCTGTCCGTGCTCATAACCTGCATGTCTCGGCAGCAAAGGATAGTGCTGGTACGTCATCAACTGATGAAACGTCTCTAGTAGGAGTTACAGCAGCACAGGTTCAACAGGTGATGGAGTTTTTAAACTCAAGAAAGTCGGGTTCTCATCTACAAGGTAAAAAGAATGAAACATCTTGGATTGTTGACACAGGAGCAACAAACCATGTTACGTATGAACTTCTTAACATGATGAATGTAAGATATATTAGGGCATGTTCGGTTGGATTGCCTGATGGAAAGTATGCATCCTCTGAGAAAATAGGAACTGTGATTCTTCCTGGTGGATTGAAACTTGAAAACGTGCTTTATGTGCCAAAGATAACCTGTAACCTAATTTCAGTCACACAACTTATTGATGAGATGAGTTGTATTATTCAGTGTATTAACAAATTATGTCTTATACAGGACCGGTCTACGAGGAGGATGATTGGAGTGGCTGAGATACAAGGTGGACTATATATTTTCTGTGGTGTGCCGCATGTTGAAGTTATGGATGTGCGTGAAGATACATATGAGTTGTGGCATCAACGTATTGGACACCCTTCAGAGAAAGTTTTGCAGAAGTTGCAAGGTGTGAGTAGATTAATTAAGAAGAATAATGATGGTTGTGATATTTGCCCCCGGGCAAAGCATCGTAGAAGCAGCTTTTCTAGTAGTTTGAGTAAATCAAATTTTATTTTTGATTTAGTTCATATAGATTTATGGGGTCCTTATAAGATCCATTCATCATGTGGAGCTCAATATTTTCTGACAATAGTGGATGATTTTTCAAGAGGTGTTTGGATTTATTTAATTCAGAATAAAACAGAAGTTGAATCAATATTTCGTGAATTTGTTGCTCTTGTGAAGCGTCAATTTAACAAAGATATTAAAATTGTTAGAAGTGATAATGGAACGGAATTTAATGCATTACGTGGTTATTTCAAGACTAATGGAATAGTCTTTGAGACATCATGTGTAGGTACTCCTCAACAAAATGGAAGAGTAGAGAGAAAACATCAACATATAATGAATGTAGCAAGGGCTTTAAGATTTCAAGCAAGCTTGCCGAAATGGTTTTGGGGAGAGTGTGCATTGACATCAGCGTACTTGATAAATCGTACGCCTACACCTATCCTAAATAATAAAACACCATATGAAGTATTGTTTGGAAAACCACCTATATATAAACAATTGAAGGTTTTTGGGTGTTTGTGCTATGTACATGATCAAAATAGTAAAGGAGATAAGTTTGCTAGTCGAGGACGGAGGTGTGTGTTTCTTGGCTATCCATATGGTAAGAAGGCATGGCAAGTTTATGATCTAGACACAAGAAAATTTATGGTGTCTCGAGATGTAAAATTTTATGAGACACAATTTCCATTTAAGACTGAGTTGAATAGTAATATAGTTGAGACGGACATGATGGAGAGCTCTAGAAGTCATATAGCAACTGATGTTGCTGGGACTACAACTGAGACAGTTCGTGATGGTGAAGAATGGAGTGATGACGAAGAGTACATAGTCGCTGGCGGTGAAGAAACTGCAGAAAAACAGCGACAGACAGATGAAGATGACGCAGTTCAGCGTCAGACTACAGCGTCAGAAAATCAGGCAGTTGTGAAAAATGATGGACAAGCCACAGATGTTGTTGTTGTCAATGATGATTTAGGTAAGGGGAAGCGTCAGAAGATTCCCTCGAGTGGGCTGAAAGGTTTTATGACACACACCATTAGAGAAAATAGTCCATCTCACTCTCAATCATCACAGTCATCATCCTCAGGTACACCTTATCCTTTGACATATTATGTTAGTTGTGACAGGTTTTCTGACATGCATAAAAATTATATTGCTG
Organism: Papaver somniferum; assembly: GCF_003573695.1. Classification (NCBI taxonomy): domain Eukaryota; kingdom Viridiplantae; phylum Streptophyta; class Magnoliopsida; order Ranunculales; family Papaveraceae; genus Papaver; species Papaver somniferum. The sequence continues at coordinate 11,707,839 of NC_039362.1, read as the reverse complement.
CATTATATGCAAAGTCTGAGCCGAGGAATTTCAGAGAGGCAATGAAACATCCAGGTTGGAGGAAATCAATGGCGGAAGAAATACGGGCCTTAGAAGAACAAGGCACATGGGATCTAACAGAATTGCCACCTGGTAAGAAAGCTTTAGGAAGTAAGTGGATATATACGGAAAAGTATGATGAAAATGGGAATTTGGTGCGTTTAAAGGCGAGACTTGTGATTTTTGGAAATCATCAAGTTGAAGGATTAGATTACAATGAGACGTTTGCACCAGTGGCAAAGATGACAACTGTTCGTATGTTCTTGGCTGTTGTTGCAGCTAAACAGTGGAATGTGCATCAGATGGATGTGCATAATGCGTTCCTACATGGAGATTTGGAAGAGGAAGTATATATGAAAATACCACCTGGATTTTCTAAGGGTAATCCTAATATGATGTGTAAGATGAAGAAATCGTTGTATGGCGTAAAACAAGCACCGCGGTGTTGGTTTGCGAAGCTGTCAACTGCATTGAAGAATTATGGGTTTCGGCAATCGTACTCAGATTATTCTCTCTTTACTATGATTAAGGGAAAGATGCAACTTAATGTGCTCGTGTATGTTGATGATTTTATTATTGCAGGAAATGATCTAGTTGCGCTTACACAATTTAAAGCATACTTGGGGTCAATGTTTTAAGATGAAAGATTTAGGAAAATTGAAATACTTCCTAGGATTGGAAGTGGCTCGTAGTAAACAAGGTTTCTACATATGCCAGAGAAAGTATGCGTTTGATATTATAATGGAGACAGGTTTATTGGGTGCGAAACCTGCAGAATTTCCTATTGAAACCAATCATCGTCTTGCTTTAGCAACAAGAGATTTGCTTTGTGATGTAGAAAAGTATAGAAGATTGGTTGGGCATTTGATCTATTTATCTGTCACCAGACCAGATCTTGCTTACTCAGTGCATATCTTATCTCAGTTTATGCAACGTCCTAGAATGGAGCATTGGGAAGCAGCACTTCGTGTGGTTAGATATTTGAAAAAGAATCCTGTACAAGGAATTCTGTTGCGCTCTGATAGTAGTTTAACCTTGAGAGGTTGGTGTGATTCAGATTGGGCAAGTTGTTCTTTAACTAGGCGCTCACTGACGGGATGGTTTGTTTGTTTTGGAGATTCGCCAGTATCTTGGAAGACTAAGAAGCAACAAACTGTGTCTCGTAGCTCGGATGAAGCAGAATATCGTTCCATGGCGGCGGCTACATGTGAATTAAAATGGTTGAAACAATTACTCAGTGATTTGGGGGTTTACCATACACAAGCGATGAGTCTTTTTCGCGATAGTCAATCAGCTTTATATATTGCGAAGAACCCTGTTTTTCATGAACGAACGAAACATATTGAAGTGGACTGTCATCTAGTCAGGGATGCGGTAATACAGAAGATTATTCTACCTTCTTATACTCCTACCACAATGCAGTTGGCGGATATATTCACAAAGTCGTTGGGAAAAGCTCAGTTCCATGCTATTTTGTCCAAGATGGGCATTTGTGACCTGCATGCTCCGTCTTGAGGGGGGGTATTGAGACACGGTGTTGAGAGACGCGTATCTGAGACTGATTAGGAAAGTCTCAGTTATACACGTCTCTTAGAGATTGTTTAGGAAAGTCTAAACAATAAGACTTCTAAACTCGGTAAGAAATCCGAGACTGGTATGGAATATGCTTTAATTGGGACTCTTAAAGTAGGTCTAGAGAAAGAGTCGTATTAGGAAAGAATTTATTTCTTTCCCAAGTAATTAATCATATATATATAAATCATTGTAAAGAGTTATTGAGAGAGATAATAAGAAATATGTCAAATTCTTAACACTATGAGATGTTGGTTCCAGACTTACCTCATTGGTGACTGATGGAAGCTTGTATTTCCAGTAAACTTTAGATTTTGTTTTTCTTTGAAATATGGCATAATTGGGTGGTTCTGTATACAACTATTAGTTAGTGGAACATCAGATACATTTAAACCCACAAAAGATATAATTCAAGCATGAGTTGGTCTGATATATACCAGAGTGTTATACTGATGTTGGTTGACAGACTTGTCAGTAGTATTTTATAGTTTGCATCCAGGATGTTTAGCGCTTTAGTACATTTCATTGCATTCCCAGCTTGTAATGGTTGTTGATGCAGTTGATCCACTTTTCTATCGGTGCCCTGATCTTGAGGTATGGATTTCGTAGTTTGTCAAGTTGATGTCTTCACAATTCCAGATGATAAATATATGCATTTGGTGCTCAGTCCCACCCGGTACCAATCACTTCAGCACATGCATCCCAGTGTTAAAAATTGACTTTCGATCCACTTTTTATAATGACAAGTTTGAGTTAACTGGAGAGCAGTATAAATTTTGGCAGAAAATATCTAAATGGGAGAGTTCAGTTCTGGTTTAAGTGTGGTAAGATAGGAACTAGTAATATTACTTGTTAAAAGGAACTCGTCCACTTTTTTTGATAGTTCAGCTGAACCACTTTAGCCTGTCGTCTATATACATTGGATAGCTCAATTAGGAATACTGTTGAAATACGTACTATCAGTTCCACGATGCTGACTAATTGCGAGTCCAAATTAGTAAAATAAAAGTGGGACCAGGTAGCTGTTACTGTCCCGCATCTATATTTGAGTTGCAAGTACTTGATAGTTTCATTCATCAATACGTTTCACAAGAACGCACAATCAGAGTTAGCACGATTCCATTTGTGGTGCAAAATTTGTCGTTGACGATCTTGTCTCTGTCGCGGTATTTGCGTAAAATTTTGAGATACCTCAATCTTGAAGCATTTATAGGCACATTACCAACTACCCATAGCATTTCGATCGGAGATTGTATCATGGCCTTTTATGCTTTCCATTTCTTATTTCATATGAACATTGAAACACAATCTTTGCCAATATGGTCAATTTTCATCTAGTCTCTGTTGAGTTATTGCTGAAGGAGGAAGATGACCAGTGCAGATCACATGAACTGTCCGGGATAGCGGGAAAGACTGTTGCCATCCACGTTGGCACAAAACCTCATAGACTTCTCCTGCTGTTTTTACTCCCTTCAAAAGTAAACACACAACGTGACGTCCAGTTTGATCAGACTATGTTGTTACTTTTCTCGGTCAGGTCAGGTCATGGATTAGTTGTGGAAAGCGAAAACATCAAGAACTTATTGTCAGAAATATAATCAAGAACTTAATGCAGCATGCAGCTTTTGAGTTCGGTGGAAGTCATGATGATATCAAAATTGATAAAACTCTTTGGGGTTTACTATAATTAAACAAAGTTCAGTGAATGACAAACTTACATTTCGTATTGAATCTCTTAAGAAATATGATAACCTCTTTCCACTACTCCTTGCAAAAGCATCTGCCACTTTCCTTTTTCTACCTCCCACTGGCGCACACGCAAAAAAAAATCTTAGAATTCTAATGGTGTGTGTCTTGGGAATGAATAAGAAAGAAGCAAACTGATAAATATATGTATATTTGCTTCCATACAGCATGTAGTGATGAGATCAGCTATCCCGCAGCTCTCCAGAAATGTGTTGTCGCATACAGATGGGAACATCAATTTTGAGAATGCTTTCATCTCATTCAAACCAATTCTCATTATTGCTGCCTGGTAAATTCATATGTTGGATTAGATGTGTTTGTGAGTGGTATAAACAGTACTGATTTGCAACTCAACATAAGCATTATACCTTCGCATTATTTCCCATCTCCGAGCCATCGACAAAACCTGCTGCAATGGCCACAACATTTTTCAATGTCCCACATAGTTCCACACCTTCTATATCCCTGACCTGTTATTTACATACATTCAAATTGGTCACTGAGTCGGCATTAAACTTTCTTTTGCTTGATGCATTCTGCTTAAACAATTTGGGTGGACTAGATAGTAAATGAATTTGGACAACTCACAGCTGATACACGAAAATAAGGAGTCCCGAAAATTTGAACCCATCTTTGTGCAACCTCTTTATCTTCTCTGTATCCAATTGTTGCTTCACTGAATTTCTCCATAGCAATCTGCGTAAACAAAACTAAATGTTGGCACCCAACCCGACGAAGAAGATAAAGTCCATTTTGCAATATTACCTCATCTCCAATGTTAGCACCCATGAGAACACAACAATTAACACCCAGTTGTTTATTGATAAGACTAGAGATCATACATGGTCCTCCCGGTTTCACTTCCATGCCCTTAATAAGGGAAATTGCTTCGACATCTCCTTTAATCTTTCCAACAAGTCTCTTACATATACCCTCTATGAATTGATGTGGTGTAACAAATACCAACATGTTTGCATCCTCCACTACAACAACATAACCATGATAACAAAATCAAAATTTGCATTGCTTCCAATTCTCTCATCATTAACTTTTGTCATATACCTGCATGTTCCAAGTCTGGGTCTGCAACCACATTGTGACCAAGCTTTATTCCAGGCAAATACTTAATATTTTCCTGTTATATTAAAAGAAAATAACATCATATTTTTCTTTTTAGATCCGACTCAAAAATATGTGAGCTAGTAGTTTGGTCCCATAAATCAGGGACATTTTATTCCCCGACTCAAATGGTTCAGTAGGGGCTAGGTCTTATTCGGGTCACATCTGACTCAAACTATAAATCAAACTATAAGTTTTGCAGCAACACTACCCCAGTTACCACTCCCAATAACGGCTGCTTTGTATTTCTTTTTGATCATTTCTTCAGATTTCTGAATCGAATTTCAACTTGTATTTGCTTCTTTTGATGTGTTTTAGATGACATGACATCTGTTGGTGCTAGATGACTAAGATAGTGCGCGGTGCACCTAACAATGTGCCTTAACTGAGGGCGCTTATGGTTTCGGTGGGCCCCATGATTATATTTTTATTTTTTTAATCATATTACAGACCAAGTGAACACTAAACTCGGCTTTTGATCTACTTCATGTGTTCATCATCACTTGGGCCTTTGTGGTTTCAGGTTTGCGATGGACGAGAGAAGCTGGGCGAAAAATAACAAAAATCTACAAAGTAGACCATTGGTAAAATTTGGGAGAGAGACAATTCTGGTGTTGCTTTTTGGGGAGGCACTATATATATATTCTTATCGACTCGGTTGAAGTTCATTACCAAGCTGATAATAGGTGAAGATAAAAAATTATTAGTAACATGTTTGTATATAAAATTTGTTTTTTTAACTTCTGAAAATTAAAAAATTTAGTGTGGATACATAATTTCCGAATGACTTCTAAAAAGCAAAAAGGTTACTATCAACTTTTTTTGTGAAGCAAAAACATTTTGTTTTCTACTTTTATTTTTGACTTCTACATCTGATAAAGTAAAAGAACTTCTATTTCTAGTATCCAAGCAGATTGTATACAATTCAATTGTAATAAAACTAAAAAGGAGAGAAAAAAGGCTAATCCATCGTTACATTAAAAAAATTGTACACAGAAATTTATTTTCCAATTTGCTAAGTAACCTCGACTTCTCTCTACTTCATGGACCTCTACCCTTCCATTGGACTCTCATAGGCCGTTGAATACCACTTCAAAAATTGCTTTTCTAGAAGCATAAAAGTCAAAAGCTAGCTTGGTTATACAATTTCAGAATAATTTTAGAAATAAAAAAGTTAAACTTTTTATGAAGTTAAAATTTTGGTTCTGACTAAGTAGGAGGATTTCTGCTTCTAATTTCCAAATAGGTTCTTAACATTTCTACTAAAAAAGGCTAATTGAAAGAATTTTTCAACACAGAATTTCGTACCCGTTTAGGGAAATTCCCATGATATGGAAGTAAAAACATCCTTAACTTGAAGAGTATCCATATATATGGACTCTCACCAATTAGTGGACTCAAAATGCATTATGGAGAAAAACAAAACATGTTAGTCCATCCTGTCCCTCATGGTCCGCATTTAAAAAATATATATATATAATCTTCCCCCTCTTGGATGACCAGATGAGGTGAAGTTCTATTTAATCTCAAAACTTAAAATTTGCAATGCTTCCGTAACTCAAACAAACAGTAGCTATTCTCTAGGAATTTGTCCTTATTTACACCATTCAAAAAAAATTAAAACTCTCAACCCGGTCACGAAGTGAAGTGACCGGACAAAAAATAGAATATTAGTCGCAGTCGGTCATTAAGTAACCGGACAAGAGAATTTTTTCTTAAAAAAAGTCATTCGGATACTAAATGTCCGGATGACATGGACTATTCCATAGCCAACCCCTCAAGTATCATCTGGACTTCAGAGAGATATGGACCTAAATATTACCCGCGATAGTATTTTTTATCTATAAAATGTGGATCATCACAAAGATATGGATGAATTTTTTCTCCATAGGAATTGACCTTATAGAGTGCTTTGTTTGCAAATTTCTGAGCAAAATGACCCCAAAGATATAATTGATAATTCTGCTCAACATTAGAGAGGAAATATAGTTTTGAATTATTGATCATAGGCGGTCATTTACATATCACTAGAGACACCACATATCCTAATACCATGCACCATAGTCTAATCAGTTGTATTTGGGTAGTGCCAAAATTTGGGTTCCACTTAAAATATCTCTAAGAGAAGTCTCAACACTGTAAATCGATACTCGAGAAACAACTGAAAATCCTATTATTGTTATTATTATTATTGCAAAATAAGGGAACCCCAAGGGTATTTTATTGAGAAGAAAGATTGAGGTTACAAGAGATGGTGTGAAACTTAGCGACAAGCTGGGCCCCAACACCTTTATGAATAACAATCCATAGCCTATGAAAGAGAGAGCTTCCTATCTTAAAATTAGTATCATACCTTGCCATGCAATTCCTCAATCTCTCCAGAAAAGAAATTGTTTACGTTCCGAGCTCACCTAAAGTAGAAAAGGCCAATACACCAAACCCATACCCGTGTGAAGAGCATTTATCTAAGTATTTATTGTTCTTGCGAATGATAACATCGCCCGGTGTAAAGTAACGAGTCCTAACATTTGTGAATGGAGAGACACCTGTAATACCCATACAAAAATCCTTACCATCCTCCCAATTATGAACCAAAATATCTGCTGTCCTAAGGTCATTTTCACCGCTAGAAAGAAAAACCAAATAAACTTCCTTTCCAGCCGCGACACCTGCACTTTAACACATCTCCGCCAAGATGTCTTTAACCAGATCATGTCAAAATTTGATCCCCACCTGACTAGCATAATGAATATCATGGTTACCAAAGACATCCATAGGCCCGCCGCAACAGGAACACAAACTTTCTTCCTCAAAGAAAGGTATGCCCAAGCGATATTGCAAGATAGAGCTAAACTTCTTGGGTACGACTGCTTGATTAAGCCCAGGTATATGAATCGCTTTAATAAAATCCGTTGCATGGTATGTTCTATTGCATTACCACAGGGTGGACTCACACACAGATAAATAATGACTAATGGGTATATTTTCCTTGACAATACAAAAATAAATAACTACCAGAGACTTCATATGATAGGGGGAAGCATCATTGATCTTAAAACCAGGAAAAGAAAGACCACAAGCTTTAGTAAAAACCTGTAATGGGTGTTGAAAACCATGACACAAATTTGTTATCGCTGGTAACTTCAAGATCGAGTTCTGCAAGTGTTGAGTTTGAGCATGAGATGCTAGATAACAATACATCAATATATCTTAGTAAGTATACCAAGTCCACCATCTTTGATAGGGAGGGTGGCCAGTCGTTGTTGAACCAAACCAAAGCCAACACCATCACCAACTACTAGATGATGTAAATACTGCATAAGGTGTTTATTAAACTGAGGCACAACAATCTCAAGTGCCTTTGTACATGTGGTACGAAGGGTGAAGTAAAACCTAGAGACCCCGATGCAGCTACGCATAAGAAATAATTCACTTTGGGGGTCCTGCAGATCCTGAATTTTTTTCATGAGCTGTATGGTTTTATCCACCGTTTCCAACACAATGTTGTTGCACTAATCCATATCTAAACTGACCGGACCACCAAGGAGTTTAATACCACCCACTGGCTTACCAATATTTGCATGGAAAACATTATCAACATCTCTTCTTGGGTCATAGGAAGGCCAAATTATTTCCGTCTTTGAGACGTTCAGTTGTAAACCATAGCTAGGTCCCTCCTCTTGTATAATTTTTAAAACCATAGAAACCTCCATGGTATCACGTACAATGGTACCATCGTCTAGGTACCAAGCATGGAGGTCTAAGGTACAATTAGTTGCAATCTTCTTAACAAGCGTGTGGAGAGCTAAGGAAAATAAAATGGGACTGATGGGATCACCCTGCTGAATGTCTTGTGCCGAGTAAAGAATAGAATCTTGGTAGTACAACCTGGCTGGTTCTGAAAAAGCGGTGGTCTAACAACCACGCCCAATATTTCGTTCGACAGTCTGTATGGACTAACTCCAATATAATTCCGTGAGAATAAACTAGACAATCAGACTTAATCAAGGAAATATATCCAAGAGTTATATCTCAATTTCTCAATACAATCTGCAATCGAACAGATAAAAATTGGTGAGCCTGATTGATATGAGAAATAACTTGAACGGTATCAAAAACCAATGTTCAAGTGTCAATCAATTTCAATCAACAACCAAAGGTCGGATTTACCAATTGATTGAACTACGCACATCCTGTGATATTTCAATTATATAAACAAATATAATGCGGAAAAGAAATAACACGGACACCAGAAGTTTTGTTAACGAGGAAACCGCAAATGCAGAAAAAACCTAGGACCTATTCCATATTTGAACACCACACTGTATTAAGTCGCTACAGACACTAGCCTACTACAAGTTAACTTCGGACTGGAATGTAGTTGATCTCTAACCAAGTCTCACACCGATTAAGGTACATTTGCGTTCCTTACACCTCTGAATCCCAGCAGGACTCTACGCACTTGATTCCCTTAGACGATCTCACCCACAACTAAGAGTTGCTACGACCCAAAGTCGAAGACTTGATAAACAAATCTGCCTCCCACAGAAAAGTCTATTCTGATAAATAAATTTGTCTCCCACATAAATACCTACGAAGTTTTTTTCTTCTTACTTTTGATAAGTCAAGGTGAACATGAACCAATTGATAGTCCGGTTTTATATTCCCGAAGAACATCCTAGAAATATCAATCACCTCACAATAACTTAACTATATGGTAGTAGAACAAGTTATTGTGGAATCACAAAGAATGAGAGGAAGAGCTTTGTGATTACTTTTTATATCTTACATATCAGAGATAAATCTCGATCCAATCTTAGAGAAGATAGTACTCAATACGATAGAACAAGTAAGATCAGAACACACAACTACAAGGAAAATAGTTGGGCCTGGCTTCAGAATCCCAATGAAGTCTTTAAGTCGTTAACCTATAACGGTTTTATGAAAAACTTAGGTTAAAGGAGAATCGACTCTAGTACGCAACTAGTATCACACATGAGGTGTGGGTATTAGGTTTCCTAGTTGCTAGAGTTCTCCCTTGTATAGTCTTCAAATCAGGGTTTGATAGCTTTGAAATGAAGTAATCAATATTCACCGTTAGATGAAATCCTGATTTAAGATTCAAGTTAAGTTTTCTTAAAATACAAAGAAATATCTCTCCACCATTAGATGGTCTTAGCTTATTTCACACAAATGAAATATACTTTCATTTAGATATGGGTAACCGTACCTAAACGTGTATATTGAGTTGGCTCAACAATAGTTAACCGAAGTTAGCATATGAACACTTTTATTTTAACCAAATTCATCTAACACTTCTATATCAAATGATAATCAAATGAATCTAATTGTGTTACTCATAGAGTTGTTCAATTGTTTATATCCTCATAGAAGTATACAAGACACAATTGAAACAAAATCGGATTGATTCAATTAAGCCACGGTTTGCAAAGATTGCATTCCTTAATTTACATATGTATTTTTTCATGAGTATGAAATCATACTTAACCGATTTTAGAACATAAACCAACTTATTTTACAAACGGGTACTTAAACTTAAGCTCCGTACTTTGGTCTTGTCCGACAGTTTGCAAACCGGTATGCATATTGTCGTCCCTGACCTAACTCAGGTAGAAACGTTCGCATAATGGTATTCATACTTGGTTCCCGGACTTTAATAGCTAAAACCGTTCGCATACTGGTATGCAAACTTGGTTTCCGGACCTGAATCATATTATAACAGTTTGCATACTGGTATGTATACTATGCTATATCTGGACAATGGTTAATTGTTCTAAACTCCCATTTCAATCATGGAAAAATCCTTAGAAGACGACAATAGCTGTCTCACACAACTATTAGCTTATAAGTAATTTTCAAGTGATAGAATGATCAATACGAAATATTCCGAGTCGACATCAAATGACTGTCTCATACAAATCATGTAAGATGTTTCAAGGAAATTTTCACATGATCATATTTTGACTCAGTTTTTAGTTTCCAACAAATAAATGTATCCAACTAAACTCGTCAAGGATAATGATGAATGTAGCTAAAGAAAAAAGCTTCCAACACATATTTTGAGAAAGATATAAGCGAGTTAAACTCATCTCGAAATATCAAATGTGTATAATGTAAAGAGTCTATATAGCTATACGACTTAGTCTCAATAAGAGATAGAATAGACTTCTGAGTGATAGATAAGTTTTAGTCTCCATATACCTTTTGTTGATGAAGTTCCCCCAAGCTCTCCTCAATAGATCTTCATCTTCAATCGATGAACGTCGTGAAGTTTAAATCCCAACTACACATTCTATCCTAGTCCGAGACATATCTATAAGTAGAATAGAATCAAGACTTATTGTTTTGATCACCTAAACTTGACAAGCAAACTTGAGATAACAACGCTTGCAAGTTCGACCGAGCAGTGCTCTAAAATCTCCCCCTTTGACAATTTTAGTGACAAAACTATCAATACATATAGATTACAAAATAAATAAACTTTGTAGCAACATGCTTGATTTCCTTGGTTCTTCAACATTCCTTGAATTATTCGTCACTCCAAGTACTCCAGTGATTCTGAACGTGTTCAACTCAACATCATTGTTGTTTAAGATTAGCTATAACAATATGAAAACAGTTGTTCTCATATTTTGTTATACAATATCTTAGTATTATTCTACAACCTCAAAGTTCAATTGTATCACAACTTTGACAATAAAACTATGGTGTCGCTCCCCCTTAGTCAATACTTCATCTCACAATGAAAACCACTTCTCCTTACATAATGATCTGTAAACCATATGTATGTAGTGTGAACTACAAAACAATTCTCCCCTTTTTTGTCAATATAAATTGGCAAAGATACGAAAACTAGCGGGATCATAATGAAATTATCATAGAGGCACTTCATGACTAAAAGAGAACATATCAACTTTGTTTTGATGATTTCACATAGTCGAAACTTAGTGTATTCATCAAGGAGTTTATAAAGATACAAGAAAAATCCTAAAATATTTCACAGCCGCACTCCCCACAAATATTTGGCAATTAAGCACAAGTTCAATTAAGAACTCTCCCCCATAAAATGTCATTCCCGAAAGAACAACAAGAGCGACCTTACGTTTACGAGAAAAGAAGGATTTCTTTGGACATTAACAAATCACATGAAACATGAATTTGTATCCAGAAAACACAAATAAATTAACCACAAGAGATCCTTAATGATTAATTTAATTGGAAATGCTCACATAAGAAAACTTACAGAGCCGTACAGTATATTCACATAGAAGTGGATCAGTGAAAGATCGATACTGCGGAATATTCAAAAGTTCATTCTATATTTTATCAATATTTGTATAAAGACATAATAAACTTAACTTTTGACATATATGAGATAATCATAGTTCACGGACGCAAACTCACATATCCCATAATATTTTTGCAATGTATAAAACCATAAATATTAATACTGCAAAATCATCTTCCAAATAACTTAGAATTTAAATAAATAAATCTAAAACATTGCAAGATGAAAATCGTTGGAAATAGCTATGTGTAACCACAATATATGTTATTCCAAACCCTAGTTATCCTTCGTAAAACACAAGAATAAATTCTCATAAGAAGTTTCCTAGACATTAAGATTCTTGAAAAATTCTGTATCGTCCCTGAACTCCTTGTCATCAACAGACAATGGAACATAAGGTTCATGAAGAAAGGAGTCAATTCCAACGAACCTTCTAGACTGATGTCGAACCAGGGCCTTCTGAATTTCAAGAGTTCTTAGAACAATAGCCTTTATTTGTTGAATCTGCATCCTTGTTTTTTTCAACTCTTCAAGAACACCAGAAAACTTCTGAAGATTTGAGGGGTTAGCCTTTGGTTTCTTCATATTCTTTCTTTTTCTCTTCAAATTTGTAGAGGAATGATATTCATATTTCTTCCTTCATGATTGATGACTTAACAATCATATTAACATATTTTTCATCAGAAAATATGATGCTTGGAGTCTCCATCAAGATATGGAATTGTGAAGAAACACATAAAACTAACTCCACAAGCAATCTCTTGATAGAAAGAGCTGTAGGGAAGAAAAAAGGAATGTAGGGTTACGGAACCTAAATACAGAGTAAGTAGGATTCACGTACGACCAACTCATAACCCTAAAAAATGTAGAATTGTAGAATTTAACCCTTTTTTAATAATCAAAACAGAGTAAACCTTTTCAATATCAATTATGAAAAGATCAACAGAATTCCAGAATTCCAGAAAAAAAAGAACAAATTTTCTTTTCCTAAAACCCGATTGTACATAAATCTTGTCTCTTTTTAAATTCGGGCACATGAGACAAGATGCACCTTCAACACAATTAAGTTGTGTTGGGGTGAACAATAATCTGTCCACCATACAATTCTTGTACGAAATTCTTAATACCCTTTTTCATATATTGTTTAGACCTTGTTCTTTTCTGTAGAGGTATATCTTTTTCTTTAGAAAATAAATTCTTCGGAGATGAGTTGAATCTACTTATCTCAGATGAATTCGACTTCCGAACAAATTTGAGCTTGTTTGCTAATCGGTTTGCTCTCCTTCAAAGTTTGTTGACATATCTTCTTTTATGTTTGTACTTGAAACAATTAGAGAGTTCATGACCCTTAAAGGTACAATAAGAACATGTAAATGTGGAGGACGGTTCATACACCATATCTGAGCATGTTGCTAAACAAATTGTGGTACCTGAAACATGTGAGATAGAATTTTCAATAGACAGGGAAAAATCCATTTATCCTCCAAAGTTTTTGAAGAAGTTTCTCCAGGAAGAATATCAAGATTGATGTACGTATTGCTACAATTATCAAAATCAATATTTTCACCAAGGAGTGCAACACTTGAATTTTCATCTTCATTTGAATCATAGTGATCAGACATTTCATCAAGAGTTGCAACAAGACCTTTGTTCTCAGTGTATTTTCTACGATTTGTACACTCATTAGCAAAATGACCAAAACCTTTACACTTAAAGCACTGAGGCATATCCTCATCATCATTATCGACGGTGTCCTGTTTTTAGGAGGAACGCGATCATGAGGTTTGACTGATGACCTGGGTTCATGATCAAAGATCTTTAACTTCCCAACAAGAGTATTTCTGGAAAGTATATAAAGGTTATTTCCTTCAACGATGGCATGTTTCTTAAAATCGTATCTAGATGGTAATAATCTGAGAATATTCATCACCATGCCCTTTTCAGCAATAGTCTTACCTAATCCAAAGGGTGCATTAACAATTTCAGTCACTTTGTGATTAAACTCATCAAATGAATCTTCATCAGCCATACAAAGGTTTTCCTAATCAGAATTTAGTTTTTGAAGACTAGCTTCATTTTTAGAGGTATTCCCTTCAAATACGGTTTCTAAGATATCCCAAGCATCTTTAGACCGAGTGTACGTAGTCACATGGTGCTGAAGATCTAGGGTAATAGCATGTACGATAGCATTTAAGCCATCAGAATTTTGCTTTGCAGCGAGAATTTCGTTAGGCTCATATCTACCAATATCCTTTGCAACAGTTACAATTTCTACTGTAACCATCGAAGAATTATAGCCATTAACAACATAAACCCATGATTGAAAATCACGTGCTTGAAGAAAGGCACACACAAAAGTTTTCCACCATAAGTAATTCGATCCATCGAAGACTAATGGTACGTTTATAGAGATATCGCTTCTATCGATAGAGTCAGATTGCTACAAACACAGACTTATGAGGTCTTGGTGTGTTTGCATGCTCTGATACCAATTGAAAAAGCGGGGGTCTAACAACCACACCCAATATTTCGTTCGGAAATATGTATGGACTAACTCCAATATAATTTCGTGAGATTTAACTAGACAATCAGACTCAATGAAGGAAAAATATCCAAGAATTATATCTCAATTTATTAATACAATCTTCAATCGAACAAATAGAAATCTTTGAGCCTGATTGATGTGAGAAATAACTTGAACGGTATCAAAAACCAATGTTCAAGTGTCAATCAATTTCAATCAACAACCAAAGGTCGGATTTACCAATTGATTGGACTACGCACAACCTGTGATATTTCAATTATATAAACAAATATAATACAGAAAATAAATAAGAAAGACACCAAAAGTTGTGTTAACGAAGAAATCGAAAATGCAAAAAAAAACCCCGGGACCTAGTCCAGATTTGAACACCACACTGTATTAAGCCGTTACAGACACTAGCCTACTACAAGTTAACTTCGGACTGGAATGTAGTTGAGCCCTAACCAAGTCTCACGCCGATTAAGGTACAGTCGCGTTCCTTATGCCTATGAATCCCAGTAGGACTCTACGCACTTGATTCCCTTAGATGATCTCACCCACAACTAAGAGTTGCTACGACCCAAAGTCGATGACTTGATAAACAAATTTGTATCCCACTGAAAAGTCTATTCTGATAGAAAAATTTGTCTTCCACAGAAATACCTACGAAGATTTTGTTCTGTTTTTTGATAAGTCAAGGTGAACAAGAACCAATTGATAATCCGTCTTATATTCCCGAAGAAAAACCTAGGAATATCAATCACCTCATAATAACTTAACTATATGGTAGTGTTAGGGAATTGCTCGGTCGAACTCGCATGCATTCCTATATCAAGCATGTTTGTCAATGTTAGTGATCAAAACTATAAGTCTTGATTTCTAGCCTATTTATAGATATCTAGGACTAGGACATAAATAGTTTGGTTGAGCTTAGATCTCTCGAAGTTCATCTCTTGAAGACGAAGAACTATTTAGGGGAGCTTGTGGAACTTCTTTGACAAAAGGTATGTGGAGACTTGAACTCATCTATCACTTGTAAAGTCTATTTCTACTATCTCCTATATTGAGACATAAGTCGTGTTAAGATATAGTTTTCTCTATATACATTTGAGATTTCGGGTTGAGTGTATCTCGCTTACATATTTCTCGAAATATGTGTTGGTAAGCTTTCGCTTCGACGAAGTTCATCTTATATCATGAGAAAATTACCGAGTAACATCTTACATGGTTTGTGTGATGCAATCATTTGATGTAGACTTGGAACGTTTTGATAATGATTATTTCAATATCTTGAAAATTGCTTTGATGCTAATAGTGTGTGAAAACAGCTATTGTCATTATAGAAGAATGTTTCAATGATTGAAATAAAGAGTTGATGATGTAACCATCTTTATATATAAGCATATATAGTGTGTTTGCACATTAGTGTATAAATCCATAAACTGAAAGCCAATAGTATGCATATGTGTGTATACGAAATTGGTGAAGGAGACAGGTTAAGTATGCGAACCTGTACGCATACTGGCGGAAGTTTTCGATCCGAAAATATCTAATGAGTTTGGGAATTACAAACTCCTAAATTAGTCACCTTAAGTATGCGTACCCGTAGGCGTACTGGGGGAAGTTTTCGAACCGAAAATTTCTGCTGAGCTTGGAAACTTAACAAACTCAAAATCCGTTTGCTTAAGTACGCATACCCGTGCACATACTTAAGCTGGTTACTTTGTTAAATCGGCCAGTTCATGGACTTGAACGTTTATTTCATAAGGAATGCAATCTTTGCAAACCGTGGCTATAATGTTCATGATTGATTCAAGTGAATCAAACTAATTTGGTTTCAATTGTGTTTCTAAACAATTGAACAACTCTTTAACTAGTTTCATTTGAATCATTTGAACTAGTTATGGTTAAGATGAATAAGGTTGATATGAGAGTAATCATATGCCTAACCTCGGTTAACTATTTGTGAACCAACCTGGTGTACACGTTTAGGTACGGCTACATAAACCTAAATGAGGGTACATTTCATTTGTGTGTAACAAGCTAAGTTCGATCTAACGGTTGAAAGATATTAGCTTGGTTGAATCAGGTTTTTCATTTAACGATGATTATTGAATGCTTTGTTACCAAGGTAACTTGGATTGCAAACCCTGATTTTAAAACTATATAAAGGAGAACTCTAGAAACTGGGAAAACTAATCTCCACACCTCGATTCTCCTTTAACCTTAGGTTTCTTCTCGATACCCTGTAGGTTAACGACTTGAAGACTTCATTGGGATTGTGAAGCCATACCCAACTATTATCTTTGTAGTTTCGTGGTCTGATCTTGTTGTTTCTATCGTGTTGAGTGCAATTGAAATAATTGGCTCGAGATGTTATATCTCCGATAGGCAAGATAGAAAAGTAATCACAAACAAACTTTGTCTCATCGTTTGTGATTCCACAATAACTTTTTTCGCTAGTCGAGTAAGTTTATTGTGAGGTGATTGATAATACTAGGCTGTTATTCGGGAATATATGTCCGATTTATCAATTGGTTCATGTTCGCCTTGATTTATCAAAAGAAGGAACAAAAACTCTTGGGTATTTCTGTGGGAGACAAATTTATTCAATCCTACAGACTTTTCTGTGTGAGACAGATTTGTCTATCAAGTCTTCGACTTTGGGTTGTAACAACTCTTAGTTGTGGGTGAGATCAGCTAAGGGAATCAAGTCCGTCGTATCCTGCTAAGATCAGAGACGTAAGGAGCGCAACTGTACCTTGAATTGGTATGAGATTGATTAGGGTTCAACTACAGTCCAGTCTGAAGTTAATTGGTAGTAGGCTAGTGTCTGTAGCGGCTTAATACAACATGGTGTTCAATCTGGACTAGGTCCCAGGGTTTTTCTGCATTTGCGGTTTCCTCGTTAACAAAATTCAGGTGTCTGTGTTATTTCTTTTCGCATTTTACTTCAACCGTGTTTTGTATACTTCTATGAGAATATAAACAATTGAACAACTCTATGAGTAACACAATTAGATTCATTTTATTATCATTGATATTGAGTGTTAGATGAATGTGGTTAATACAAAAGTGTTCATATGTATAATTTCGGTTAACTAATGTTGAGCCAACTCAATATACACGTTTAGGTACGGTTACCCATATCTAAATGAAGGTATATTTTATTCGTGTGTAACAAGCTAATACCATCTAACGGTGGAGAGATATTGCTCTGGTTCTAAGCAAACTTAACTTGAATATTAAATCAGGATTTCATCTGACGATGAACATTGATTGCTTTGTTTCAAAGCTATCAAACCCTGATTTGAAGACTATATAAGGGAGAACTCTAGCAACTGGAAAACCTAATCCCCACACCTCATGTGTGATACTAGTTGCGTACTAGAGTCGATTTTCCTTTAACCTAGGTTTTTCCTAAAATCATTATAGGTAAACGACTGAGGACTTCATTGGGATTGTGAATCCAGACCCAACTATTTTCACTGTAGTTGCGTGTTCTGATCTTACTTGTTCTAATATTGAGTACTATATCCTCTAAGATTGTCTCGAGATTTATCTCTGATAGGTAAGATATAAAAAGTAATCACAAATCTCTTTATATCGTTCTTTGTGATTCCATAATAACTTGTTCTACTACCATATAGTTAAGTTATTGTGAGGTGATTGATATTTCTAGGCTGTTATTCGGGTATATAAGACCGGATTATCAATTGGTTCATGTTCACCTTGATTTATCAAAAGACGGAACAACAATTTCGTAAGTATTTTTGTGGGACACGGATTTATCTATCTGAATAGACTTTTATGTGTGTGGCAGACAAATTTGTTTATCAAGTCTTCAACTTTGGGTCGTAGAAACTCTTGGTTGTGGATGAGATCAGCTAAGGGAATCAAGTGCGTAGAGTTCTTCTGGGATTCAGAGGCGTAAGGAACATGACTGTACCTTAATCGGTATGATACTTGGTTAGGGCTCAACTACATTCCAGTCTGAAGTTAACTTATAGTAGGCTAGTTTATGTAGCGGCTTAATACAGTGCGGTGTTCAAATCTGGACTAGGTCCCGGGGGTTTTCTGCATTTGCGGTTTCCTCGTTAACAAAATTACTGGTATCTATGTTATTTCTTTTTCACATTATATTTCTTTATATAATTGAGATATCACAGGAGTTTATGGATGAAAATCGTTTCTGCCATTTTTGGTAATTTAGGTAGGTGAGTGAGAAACAAATCTAAACCCTAAATAAATGTACTGCACGGGAGTACTTTAGATTCTAGAGATCAATCTGTACAACTCCGTCCTAAACCAAAAAATGGTCGTTCCGGATTTGCTTCGGCCACAAAGAGGAGGCGAAGGGATGGTTTAGGGAGGGAAGCGAAGAGAGTGCTGAGACCATAACAGTTCTGGAAGAGTAGTACTTGACTTGTATCAGAAGGTGAAAGCTTTGGGAAAGCTAGAAAAGTTTCCTTTCTGAGGGTTGTATTTATCCTTGACCAAAAACTTGTTGTCTTGGTGGAAATAGGTAAAACCTATTTATATAAGTCTAACTGAAACGTACTCTGGCCTTGTAAGAAAAAGAAACGGATGAGTTAAAGGGAAGAGGTGGTAACGCCTGGTATTGATGGAATTTGATGTTCCATAATGAAAGAGCGTTTCACCATTACTTCCTGCATTTACTAACTGTTTTATTCTTAATACACTGTCTTGAAACGGGCATTTGTGTATGCCGCACGCTGTAGACCACCAAACCAAAACCCTAAAGAGCATCCCCCATTTTGTGACATGTATTGATGTCTCGAGTGGTTTCGTGGAAAACGTGTAGCATGTCGCTGGTGTTTGATAAGTTGATCTTGAAAGATGTGCCGGCTCAGTGGCAACCTTCGACGGTCGAGATTTGCATCTTGAGAGGAATCGTGGCCTTTGATGTAGGCGCGGCATGCCAAATTGCAAGGGTTGCATGCATGTTCCAATGGAGCGTGTGGTGGCTTGGCCCTAGGTTTGCACGACTAGGCATGCTAGGTCACAAGCAACGCTTGGCATGTGCTAATGGCGCGTGTGGCGGCTTGGCCCTAGGTTTGCACGGCTTGGCATGCTAGGTTGCAAGCGTCGCTTGGCATGTGCCAATGGCGTGTGTGGCATCTTGGCCCTAGGTTTGCACGACTTGGCATGTTAGGTCGCAAGCGTCGCTTGGCATGTGCCAATGGCGCGTGTAGCGGCTTGGCCATAGGTTTGCACGGCTTGGCATGCTAGGTCGCAAGCGTCGCTTGGCATGTGCCAATGGCGCGTGTGGTGTCTTGGCCCTAGGGTTACACGGCTTGGCATGCTAGGTCGCAAGCGTCGCTTGGCATGTGCCAATGGAGCGTGTGGCGGCTTGGCCCTAGGTTTGCACGGGTTGGCATGCTAGGTCGCAAGCGTCGCTGGGCATGTGCCAATGGTACGTGTGGCGGCTTGGCCCTAGGTTTGCACGGCTTGGCATGCTAAGTCACAAGCGTTGCTTGGCATGTTCCAACGGAGCGTGTGGCGCAATGATTGTGCAGCTCGAATTTGGCACGGTTGTCGTGAAGCGCAATGATGGTGCGGCTTTGGTTTTGGCATAGTTGCCATGATGCGCAGCGATCGTGCGGCTTTGGTTTTGGCATGGTTGCCATGATGCGCAGCGATCGTGCGGCTTGATTTTGGCATGGTTTCCATGATGCGCGGCGATTGTGTGGCTTTGGTTTTGGCATAGTTTCCATGATGCGCAGCGATGTGCATCTTTGGTTTTGGCATAATTTCCATGATGCGTATCGATTGTGCGGCTTAGGGTTTTGTGTGTCGAAACCCTAGTTTAGCATTTGAGAAAAGATACCCTGGTAATTTTTTACATAAGTGTATTAAATGTTCTAATAAATGTGTTTAGCGTCACCGGTGACGTCATACTATGCGTAAGGTTTTACGATTTTACCCTTTGTCTAAAAACCACCATCAATATTAAGTCCCCTGCTTAGCTTGGAACAGGGGCCTTGTTGCAAGGTAAGCATAAGATGGTGACAGACGAGGATAGAACTGAGACAGTAAGTCGTGAAAAAAGGGATAAGGAGACTTGTCTGACCTTTTTTCGATATGTAAGTATAATTCGCAATCGTTGCATCTGGTAGGTTTGTATAAATCCCAGTCGTTTACATGTCTTTATGGTCAGGATTTGGAACGCGAGGCGGAGATGCTAGCATAGACTTGGCATGAAAGGGATTTGTCAGCACCAATGGGTTTGGAATGGGCGTGGGCCGCTCGCCAAAGCATGGCGTCGTCAAAGGAAATGCGGCAAGGGGAAATGCAGGTTGCCGGCAAGGCTCTGACATGGTCCACTGGTAAGGCGTTGGCATGGAAAGCACGGATTGTCCTGGATGGCGCGGAGCGTTGGCATTGGATGTGATTAGCATGAAAGGCGCAGAGTGTTGCAAAAGCTTACGTGGAGCGTTGGCAAGACTGGCACTGGAAAGGAAAGTGCGATGTCTTGAGAGAGGCAAGGCTTGCTCTTATGGGCCCAATCGCCTTTCTTCATGCGCGGATTTAACAGGGAATTCTTTCCTTATTCAAAAATCTTTTTCGAGAGGTAGGTAGCATCCGCAATCCTTTCATCTGGTAGCTTTGAGCAAATCCCTGTATGATTGGGTGTCTTCAGGGCTATGCTTTAGAACGTGAGGCGGAGCTGCTAGCATGGACTTGGCATGAAGGGGACCCATTAGCACTGACGGGAATGAAACGGGTGTGGGCCGCTCTATAAAGCGCTTGGCAAGGCATGACGCTGGTAAGGGAAGCGCTTTCAAGGGAAGCGCTTACGGTTTAGGGTTTGACACGCCGAAACCCTAATTAGCGCCCTTTACTAGATTCTCTGTAGAATCCGCATAAGGACTCAAATTTTGACGGTGCGCCCTTTATCGGACGCGAAAGAGAATTCTATATATCCCCACAACGGAATATTTAGGTTTCGAGCTCGCTTAAGAGGTGAAAACGGCCCGACAGTGAAAATCAGGAAGAATTCAGGAGGGATGTTGCGGGCCCGGGGTGGCCTAGTCGCGCGCCAGTCACATATTCCCGTTCATGGAGCAAGAAGGAATATTCATTCTGTTCAAGCTCTAAAAATTTTATCCGCATGAATAGAGGTATCGACCCTCTTATGTTTTTCTGTTGTTCGTCTGGATCCGTGTTTTCGTCTGCAGTGTCTCTCCAGTGGATTCCAAAAGTTTACCAAAACTCTGTTGTATTCTTGGGACGGATGGATGAAATATATGCTCGAAAACGATCACGTCAGGGATAATCTTGGAGATTGTGGTTGCATCGTCGGTCCATCCTCGACCTTAGGTTGTTCAGTGGACCTTTTGATCGTGATGATGATGTGTTGTGAATGCTTGCATGTTCGAAAACTTATGGCGCCCCTGGATGAAATAGGGAGACGTTTCATTGCCGATGTGCTGCTATCAAGTCTCTCGGGACTTTGTTCCAAGCTATATCCTTCGAACCATATTCTGAATCTTGGATTATCGTACGGAATGGGATGTGGTGAGAAGTCCCCAGTTATACTTCGGTTTGATATGATGGCATGGATGAATATGTTAATGTAACCTTCTGGCGTGCTTTTGGAGTCTTCGGTGCACATGTACGGCTTCATGTTGAGAAATTCCCGCGGCTCGTAAAACCTCGACAGTGATGATGTTGAAATCAATAAAAACCTGGTTGAGAGGAGTGAAAGCATCTCATGATGGTAGTCCCCATGCGTAACCTACTTTCACTACATCGCCTTGAATCCCCGTCCACGGGATTCGATATAAGCCTATCGTACTCTTCTGGATGTGACACTGGGATGCTCAGAAATTACATGATGAAATATTATGTATAGTGCAGGCTTGGTGTTGGTGCAAAATATGATCACTCCAACAATCTTCGAGATGCTTGTGAGTTGATCCAATCGCTATCGTTGATGATGAATCTCCAAATAGTTGTTGAAAATAGGTGGGGATACCTGCAAAAACACTCCGATGCTAAAATCAAAGGATGTTCTATGCAAGTGTATAATGGTGAAAAGAGTAGAATTCTCTACCTTTTGAGTGGAGATTTAGCCTCTATATATAGGCAGAAAATATATATGTAGCTTTAGGGTTTTGATAGTTATCCGAATAAATTCCCTCATCTGTATAAATCCCAAATAACAACCAGATTCATGATAAAATCTAATATTTATCATAATCCTCACTTATCCTAAATAGTTATTATCTTGAATAATAATAATTTTTACTTAAGATAATTATCCTATTTCAATCAGGATTTATCTTAAATAATATTCTATAATAATTATTCCATCAAAATCTTAACCTCTTTTATTAAGATCTTTTTACCCATGGACCTTTGGGCTTCAATAATAAGCCAAGTGGGTTTCTATCATAAGCCGATTTGGTCTTCCATATTAAGCCAGGTTGGTTTCCATAATAAACCCTCCGGTTTCCATAATAACCCAAATCCAGGCTTCCACAATAAGCCTTGTGGGTTTCCAAAACAAACCCACCGGTTTTCCTGATAAACCAACCGGTTTCCACAATAAACCGGATTTAGGCTTCCATTATAATCCTCGTGTGACACGCACGTACACTATTTAAATAGGGTTCGTACATCGCCCCCTCTTAATTCTCAACATGTTGATGGATTAAGAAAATCCAAAGAAGAACTAACCTTCGCGGCTCGTTCAAATTCGCCATATGCTACTTATCCGGTAACCTTTCGTGGCCTTGGCCAGCTTGTTGTGTGGATATGCCCCAAAGTCCTTAATAATTCAAAGCACCAAAAATGTACTTAATCATCTCATAAGTCATTGTTTTTTAATCACCAAACACGTTCAAATTACCAATAATGTACTTAAAACTCCATATGATAATTACCCAAACACCAAACAGATCGGCATGTTATGTACACTTTCTCTTCCATCATCTAACAAATGATATACGTGTTGGTCTTATAAATCTTCCAATATTTCTTTAGGATCTTGAATCCCATGCACATTCATGCTTCCCTAGTCGTTCCGGTCTTATACTGGCACATTTATTGCCATTTGCACCGTTGTTCTTTGTAAGATATTGTTAGAACTATTTGACTTTGCATGAAAAATCATTTCCTTGGTTTTTCTCTTTGATAGGAAAACGCTCCAATTTATCTCTTTAATAGAAAAATTATCAGGACTAAATAAGTAATTCAATTTCAACTTCGAGAACATACCTCACTTCGAATGCAATTTGCTCTAGTAACTTTCTAGGCACATTGGTTGCCCATTTGTTCCCATAATGGCCTAGAATTTCCTGACCCAATGCGCGTGTGTCTGTGAATATTTAATGTAAGACAATCTCTGGTGTACAGGTTGACTGTCATTAGCTTTTTGTCATACATAATAAGCCATCGGTTTCTAAAATAAACCGAACTGGGCTTCTATAATAAGCCATGTGGGTTTCCACAATAAACCCACTGGTTTCTATAATAAACCAAATTGGGATTCCATAATAAGCCATATGTTGGTTTCTTTAATAAACCACCGGGCTTCCTTAATAAGTCTGGTTGGGCTTTCTCAACAAGACAGACTTGGTTTCTTTAATAAACCACCAGGATTCTTTAATAAGTCCGGTTGGGCTTCCTCAATAAGCCATATGTGGTTTCTTTAATAAACCACCGGGCTTCCTTAATAAGTCCGTTTGGGATTCCTCAATAAGCCAGAGTTGGTTTCCTTAATAAACCACCGAGCTTCTTTAACAAGTCCGGTTGGGCCTCCTCAATAAGCCATATGTGGTTTCTTTAATAAACCACCGAGCTTCCTTAATAAGTCCGGTTGGGCTTCCTCAATAATCCATAATTGGTTTCCTTAATAAACCACCGAGCTTCCTTAATAAGATCGGTTGGGCTTCCTCAATAAGCCATATGTTGGTTTCCTTAATAAACCACCGGGCTTCCTTAATAAGTCCGGTTGGGCTTCCTCAATAAGCCAGAGTTGGTTTCCTTAATAAACCACCGAGCTTCCATAATAAGATCGGTTGGGCTTCCTCAATAAGACATATGTGGCTTCTTTAATAAACCACCGGGCTTCCTTAATAAGTCCGGTTGGGCTTCCTCAATAAGCCAGAGTTGGTTTCCTTAATAAACCACCGAGCTTCCTTAATAAGTTCGGTTGGGCTTCCTCAGTAAGCCAGCTCGGCTTCTATAATAAGCCATATGAGTTTCTCTAATACTTTTCCTTTGCTCCTTTCGCTCAATTTTAGCTTCAGCTTAATTATGTTGAAACACCTTGTTTTCGCCTTTCTCTTTATTAGAAAGACATCACAACTGTTTCCTTTATAATCAAATACTTCTCTGGCTTTCTCTTTATTAAAAAGACATTGCAATTGTTCCTTTGATAACCAAAATACCTCGCATTTGTTCTCCTCTTTTTTAGCAAAACATTGCACGTATTCCTTTAATAACCAAAATACTTCGTCTTTGTCTTCCTCTTTTATAGAGAGACATTGCACGTATTTCTTTAATAAATACATGCAAAAAAGTGTTCTCATTTATGATTATAAATTCAATTTATAATGTAACAACTAGTGAGGACTTACCTCCCTGGGTGTACGCTCCTTCCATCTTAGTCACCCCCAATACTTCCAATGATATTGAAAACGATAAGTCATATTGTTTGACTTCCTTAACCATGTTGTTTTTGATTGCATGCTCGGGGTTACTTTAGCCGCCCCCAATATCTGTAGAGATATTCCCGAATAGAAAAGTCGCCCCCCTGTGAAGCAAGAACTAGATCTATTATATCCGATACTCACTTGCTATGTGGATCTGGGCTTATGGTATATTTTCCGTTGCCATCTTATTTCAGGGTTCATCGTGATTTTTCCTTTTGGAATCACCCTCAAAATTTTGTCTTGGTGTGGCGTGTCCCTCGGTTGCGGGACTTTTTGCTGTCCGCGACAACTTTTCCTTCTTTTCTCTCTCCGCCTTTGCATACCTATCAGCCCTGTCATACAATTCTCTGAGGCTTCCAACTGGATGAATTGTTAATGAGTTTTAAATTCCAAACTCATCGTAATCCAATGCATTTTTGTATGCTTCTATTACGAAATTCTCATCAACTTTTCCGACTTCACCAACTTCTTGACGGAACCTCCTATTGCAATCACTTAGACTTTCAGCAGGCTCTTGATGCAAGAGGAATAAGTGATTGCTTCCTTTTTTGCTTCCGAGGTTAATCTTGTATTGCTCGAAGAATGCATCCAACAACATTCCAAAATTCTTGATCGAATTAGACTTTAAATGAGAGAACCAGGTTAGAGCCTTACCCGTCAAAGTCGTTGGGAATGTTCTGCAAAGTAGCTCATCACTGTACCCCCACAAGCTCATCAAGGCTTGAAATCGTTGGACATGCTCCACCGGATCTCCATTTTTGCCATCAAACAAACCTTTGAACTGAGGTTGATTAAAATTCGAAGGTGGACGAAATCGTTTAATCTTTGCAAAAAATGGAGAATCCATCGATTTTTTCATGGATAGAATTTGCTGCTCTTCGTATCTTGACTGTTTATGTGCAAGTAACTCATCAATCATGGCACTAAGCTTTTCCTTGCTGAACTCTTCATCCTCCTCTGAATCATATTGAGTTTCTCTGCGAATTCGTTCATTCCTAACATGATCTGTCCTCCTCTTTGAACGCTCCTTTTCATGCCTAGACCATTTTGAGTGACGACCATTGCTGCGTTCGACTCTCTGTCTATACTTCTCATGTCTAGTACCCTCTTGTATGCCCCTCTCGGTTGCATAATGATGATCATTATTGGAGGTATAACGATCATAATAGCTGTCATTATGGTGATCTCGACTCCGATAATCATCCCTGACATTCACATTTCTCCTCTCATTACTTCGGCTATGTCGACGATCATCACGAGTTTCATTCTACCTGTATAGGGTGGATCTATCTTGGTGATGGTACGCTCTTCCATTTTCCGAACGAGGGATGGCTGCTTCTTCTTCTTCCCTGCTTTTCTCCAGCACGACCCTAAGTAGTTTGTTCTCTCTTTCGAGTTCTTGCAATCGCTCCCGTACTGTTAAGTCAATAGGTGTCACCTGCTGGGTGTTAATCTGTGTAACCCGTGGGTTATTAATTTGTGTCGCAGGTGGAACATTGTCTTGTACCGCTGGCGGAACGTTAGCCTGTGAAGCAGACCGGGCGTTAGCAGGCCCAACCGGAAGATCGTTAACCCGATAACATACTCCTTCATTAGCAATATCATTCTGTCGTTGTTCACGAATGCTTGGGTGTTGGATTTGTACACCATCTTGAAGATGGAAGCTTCTACTCGCGCAAGGAGGTGGTGATCTACGAACATTGCTTCCTCTAAACCTTGGAAAAGATCTCTCAGATCGAGATCAAGAAGCATATGCCGATGACGACATCGAAGTCTCTCTCCCGTCCCTTTCATCATAGTTTCCTTGAACTGCAGCACTTCTAAAAGTTCGAGGGTTTGCCTGGTGATTCGACCCGTTTATGGTTTGCACATCTACGTCCATCTCCGACTGATTTACTCCCGATGTATTCATCCGTTTCACTTTCCTTTTGACCTTTTCTGTTAACAACTTTGGCCGGATTTTCAAAGACTTTCCGAACTGCAACTCTTCTTTTGGAAACGTAGTGAAGCTTTTCTGCAACTTTCTGAAGGGTTTTGTATTTTCCGCAACTTTCAGAAAAGTTGTGATCTTTCTGCGATTTTCTGAAAAGTTTTTATCTTTCTGCAATTTTATAAAAATTTTTGATCTTCATGCAACTTTCTGAAAAGTTTTGATCTTTCTGCAACTTTCTGAAAAGTTTTGATCTTTCTGCAGTTTTTTTAAAAGTTTTGATCTTTCTGCAACTTTCTGAAATGTTTTGATCTTTCTGCAACTTTCTGAAAAGTTTCGACCTTTCTGCAACTTTCTGAAAATTTTCGATCTTTCTGCAACTTTCTGAAAAGTTTCGATCTTTCTGCAACTTTCTGAAAAATTTCGACCTTTCTGCAACTTTCTGAAACATTTCGATCTTTTTGCAACTTTCTGAAAAGTCTTGATCTTTCTGCAACTTTTCTGTTCACAAGGAACAACTTCTATTACTTGGAGAACACGACCTTTTCTTGTCGTTCCCCTTAGTCGGCGCCAAAAGATGTTGGTGAAAAAATTGATCACTTCAACAATCTTCGAGATGCTTGTGAGTTGATCCAATCGCTATCGTTGATGATGAATCTCCAAAGAGTTGTTGAAAAGAGGTGGGGATACCTGCAAAAATACTCCGATGCTAAAATCAAAGGATGTTCTATGCAAGTGTATTATGGTGAAAAGAATAGAATTCTCTACCTTTTGAGTTGAGATTTAGCCTCTCTCTATATAGGAAGAGAATAAATGTAGCTTTAGGGTTTTGATAGTTATCCGAATAACTTCCCTCATCTGTATAAATCCAAAATAACAACCAGATTCATGATAAAATCTAATATTTATCATAATCCTCACTTATCCTAAATAATTATTATCTTGAATAATAATTATTTCTACTTAAGATAATTATCCTATTTCTATCAGGATTTATCTTAAATAATATTCTATAATAATTATTCCATCAAAATCTTAACCTCTTTTATTAAGATCTTTCTACTCATGGACCTTTGGGATTCAATAATAAGCCAAGTGGGTTTCTATCATAAGCCGATTTGGGATTCCATATTAAGCCAGGTTGGTTTCCATAATAAACCCTATGGTTTCCATAATAACCCAAATCCAGGATTCCACAATAAGCCTTGCGGGTTTCCAAAACAAACCCACCGGTTTTTCTGATAAACCGGTCGGTTTCCACAGTAAACCGGATTTAGGCTTCCATTATAAGCCTCATGTGACACACACGTACACTATTTAAATAGGGTACAAACGCTTGGGATCCTCCGCGGCCTCGTAAAGTGTTGAAGGCGTCTTATAGACAGAGAGGTGATGATATTATTACGTTGCACCCTTGAAGAGTAGATGACCTTGTTGTGGGTACGGCTTTTGGTTGACTGTGTCTTCTGAGCGTTGACAGTGAAGGGATTCCGTGTATATCCTCAGTCCTCAAGTATGGTTTACATGTTTCCATCTTTGTAGTAATTGCTGATGTGGTGAAGCTCTGGATGGTATCAACAAATGAGCGACAACAGTTCTTGGTAGGAGATGTAATCAGAAGAGACTATATTGTCGTGGTAACAAAGTAGGTTGGCTGGAATTGTATGTGCTTCCGTGGAAGTAAAAGGATTGGCTGGATGCGTAAGCGAGCAAACAGTCCATGCTCACGAGTTTTGGCGAGATGGATTAAAAGGTGGCCATGACTACGAAGATTGGATGGCTGTGACCATGATCCTGGACATGGGGAGCGTGGTGGTACGACCCTTTGCAGGAAGAAGCGGTGTTGAAGCAGCTTCGGCTCTTGGAGAGGATGTCGAAACTTAAGAAGCCAAACGCTAAAGCTTTGACTTCGGATACTAGAGCATCTTATGGAGAGAATGCTGAAGCGGAGCGGCTGCTCGAGCGAGCGTTGAAGCGAAGAAGCTGTCTGGCGAACGCTGAAGCGGAGCGGCTGCATTAATCAGCGGGCTGTCAAATTGAACACTCTTCAGGTGAATAATGTTGGAGTCCCAGTTCCATCTATCAACTGCTATTTCCATGAGAGGTTGGGGGTTTGGGAACGACTTCTCTGGTTGGAAACGGCTGCTTCCCTGGTGCGGTGCGGTTGAGGGTTGCGAATATGTCTTGACGTTGTGCCTTGGGAAAACATAGAATCTCACATAAATGTTTCATCATGGACCGCACGGTTTTGTGGGGCGAAGTCCCCAGAAATCATGCGTCTCTTGAAAGGAAGAGAATCTTCGTGAACCCAGGGGGTTTGCTAATTTTCCTTGCTTCGATTTTGGAGAAGTCGTTCCTGATCTTTACGTGTGATGAATCGGATTGTTGATTCCCTACGGGGCATTCAAATGCAACGCTAGAAGGATGCAATCTGCCAGCGCAGGGAGGATACAAGATGTTGTAAATATGCAAGTTGCTGTAAAGATGCAAGATGCTGTAAAGATGTAAGTTGCTGTAAGATGCAAGCTGCTGTAAAGATGCAAGCTGTTGTAAAGATGCAAGTTGTCGGCGCTGAAAAGATTTAAGCTGCCGGTATCGGAAGGACGCAAGATGTCAGCGCTGGAAGATGCAAGTTGCCAGTGCTGGAAGGACGCAAGCTGTCGGCGCGCGGGAAAAGATGCAAGCTATCAGTATCGGAAGGACGCAAGCTGTCAGCGCTGGAAGACTCAAGTGGACGGTGCTGGAAGGACGCAAGCTTTCGGCGCGCTGGAAAATATGCAAGTTGCTGGCCCTGGGAAGATGCCAGTTGTTAGCGCTGGATCTTGTTGGAACGATCGCTGGCTTGGCATGGACGTTGGCTTGGCAAGGCGCTGGCTTGGCGTGGGCGATGGTTCCAGCGTGGGTGCTGTCTTGGCGTGGCGCTGTAGCAGTAAAGTGGGCCATCATATTTCAGGTATGTACTCCAGTGTTTCGTGTGTTGGTGCAAACCTCGGTTTCCGGGATCTCCTGATGAAAAAGGGATCCTCCGTGTGTAAGATCGAGTTTTTTGGGAAGCACCGCCGTGATTGTCGAAAGTCCCCAGTCGTTTTGAGTCACTTGATGACTGGATCGTTTGCTTTCGGTTTCTGTGAAGTCCCTAACCGTCGCTTGCGGTTTGCGACTGGTAACTAGGTTATCGCATTGTAGATCCCTAAGCAAGCCGCTTGCTTCTGCCGTCCTGATTTCTGGATCGAAGTATGAGATCGAGGATTGAAACTGATATTGTAACCGAAAGATCAATCTCCCACTGTGGTCGCCAATTGTTTATGAGTGAAAATTGTTCCTGCCGATTCTGGTAATTCCGGTAGGTGAGTGAGAAACAAATCTAAACCCTAAAAAAAAGTACTGCACGTGAGTACTTTAGATTCGAGAGATCAATCTATACAACTCCGGCCTAAACCAAGAAATGGCCGTTCCGGATTTGCTTCGGTCACAAAAAGGAGGAGAAAGGCTGGTTTAGGGAGGGAAGCAAAGAGAGTGTTGAGACCATAACAATTCTGGAAGAGTATTACTTGACTTGTATCAGAAGGTGAAAGCTTTTGGGAAAGCTAGCAAAGTTTCCTTTCTGAGTATTGTATTTCTCCTGACCAAAAACTTGGTGTCTTGGTGGAAATAGGTAAGACCTATTTATACAAGTCTAAGTGAAACGTACTCTAGCCTCGTAAGAAAAAGAAACGGATGAGTTAAATGGGAAGAGGTGGTAACGCCTGGTATTGATGTTGCATAATGAAAGAAAGTTTCACCATTACTTCCTGCATTTACTAACCGTTTTATCCTTAATACACTGTTTTGAAACGAGCATTTGTGTATGCCACACGCTGTAAACCGCCAAACCAAAACCCTAAAGAGCATCCCCAGTTTGTGACATGTATTGATGTCTTGAGTGTTTTCGTGGAAAACGTGTAGCATGCCGCTGATGTTTGATAAGTTGAGCTTGAGAGATGTGCCAGCTCAGTGCCGACCATCGACGGTCGAGATTTTGCATCTTGAGAGGAATCGTGGCCTTTGATGTAGGCGCGACATGCCAAAGTGCAAGGGTCGCATGGCATGTGCCAATGGCTTGTGTGGAATGCCTTGGATGTAGGTTGCGCATCGGGTGCAGGTGGCAATGCCAAAATGAAAGTGTTGCATGGCATGTGCCAATGGCGCGCGTAGCGTCTTGGGACCTAGGTTTGCACGGCTTGGCATGCTAGGTTGCAAGGGTCGCTTGGCATGTGCCAATGGCGCGTGTGGCGGATTGGCACTAGGTTTGCACGGCTTGGAATGCTAGGTTGCAAGCGTCGCTTGGCATGTGCCAATGGCGCGTATGGCGGCTTGTCCCTAGGTTTTCACGGCTAGGCATGCTAGGTCGCAAGCGTCGCTTGGAATGTGCAAATGGCGCGTGTGGCGGCTTGGCCCTAGGTTTGCACGACTTGGCATGCTAGGTCGCAAGCGTCGCTTGGCATGTGCCAATGGCGCGTGTGGCCCTAGGTTTGCACGTCTTGGCATGCTAAGCCGCAAGCGTCGCTTGGCATGTGCCAATGGCGCGTGTGTTGGCTTGGACCTAGGTTTGCATGGATTGGCATCTTAGGTCGCAAACATCGCTTGGCATGTGCCAATGGCGCGTGTGGCGGCCTGGCCCTAGGTTTGCACGTCTTGGCATGCTAGGTCGCAAGCCTCGCTTGGCATGTGCCAATGGCGCGTGTGGCGGCCTGGCCCTAGGTTTGCATGGCTTGGCATGCTAGGTCACAAGCGTCGCTTGGCATATGCCAATGGCGCGTGTGGCG